>NW_019725426.1:320511-320692 GCF_002891405.2 Cryptotermes secundus
TTCAGCCAACAAGGTCGGCTGTCGGTACCTGATATTTTCCCCATCTACCAGAGACATTGGAGACTACTTGGGCAGGAAATTGTTACCTAATAATTTTCTCAGAGGTCTCCTAGAGACATGAGGATCTTTTATGTGCTGTAAATCTATGACACGGTGCCCACGGCTTAAAGTCCCTCCCGGA
>NW_019725426.1:320792-327267 GCF_002891405.2 Cryptotermes secundus
AACATTACCCCTAGCCTACGGAGGCCGCTTAGAATACAACATTACTGTACATAAAAAATCACAGCATATAATAAAGAATAAACAAGCATCATCTTATTTAATCAGTGCAGTGGCTGAGAATAAAATACAAACATATGAAACACGGTAACTGGGATAAATTAAAAGGAATAAAATTCGACAGTTAATTTCTTACAATAGGTAAAAGTTCGCATCACACCTTTCACCTTGTGACGGCACACCAGTTGCGGAACACTGGACTAAGTCCCTTGTGCTGCTGCCACTTCTGGCCTATTGTACCATACTATTACAGTTACTTTGCATCACTATTTTGCGAGTCTTTGTCAATCAACATAATTTATTCGATTTTGCTGGAAATCCTCCCTCCCACAAGATGGAACCTCAAAAACGTGCCCTATATTCCAAACTTCTTGGTGCAGAAGAACTGGAGGAAATATTGATGGAAGAGGAATCTGATGAAGAGTTAGAAGATATCAGTGAGTTCATTGAACCTTGAGCAAATATGTCGTCGTCATCATCATCATCATACAACGAGGCAGAGTAAATGGAAATTAGGTTCCGTGATAGAAGACCCAGGGATTTGCCAAAGGTACTAGACTTCACTGGTCCTCCAAGTGGAATCAACAGATCAGCTGCTCCCACTATAAATGCACAGTCCTCTCCTTTTTCCATTTTCATACTGTTTTTCCAACAAATATT
Organism: Cryptotermes secundus; assembly: GCF_002891405.2. Taxonomy (NCBI): domain Eukaryota; kingdom Metazoa; phylum Arthropoda; class Insecta; order Blattodea; family Kalotermitidae; genus Cryptotermes; species Cryptotermes secundus. The sequence goes on from NW_019725426.1 coordinate 321,510, forward strand.
CAAATCTTGTTACAAGAAACCAATAGATATTTCCACCAATTTATGGCATGCCAAGATGCTCCAGGCCTTTCTGTTCAACTGCCTGACGTTACAATTGAAGAGATATATAACTTTTTGGCAATAATTATTCAAATGGGCCACGATCAATGGGACACCCTCAAAGATTATTGGTCAAGAGATGAGCAATACTACACTCCATTCTACCGTAACACCATGGTACGAGACCGTTTCTTCCATATTTTGAGATTCCTACATTTTGAAAATAATGAAGCTCCTCCCAATCGAGATGACCCAGAGTATGATAGGCTCTGGAAAATTAGAAAAATTTTTGACAATCTCAACAACAAATTTTGTGAACTTTACAATTCAGCAGAACGTCTTGCTGTTGATGAAGTCATAGTGTTGTACAAAGGAAGAGTGATTTTTTGTCAGTATATTCCAAAGAAACGCAAAAGGTTTGGTATAAACATTTACAAGCTTTGCGATTCTTTTGGGTATACTTATGGCATGACAGTTTATCTGGGCAAACAAAGGCAACTTGCGACAGAAGAAATTACATTGACACATGGCATTGTTCTTCAGCTAATTCGAAGAGTAGAAGGCTTGGGACACAAAATTTACATGGACAGTTATTTCAGTTCTCCTGCTTTATTTGACGATCTTTTAGACAGGAAAATAAATTCATGTGGCACCGTTCGCAATGATAGGCGTGGAATGCCACAAGAAATTCGGCCCAAGTCAATGAAATTGAAAAAAGGGGTTGTTGTTACAAGAGTCAAGGGGCAGCTAAGTGTTGTTCGTTGGAAAGACAAGCGTGACGTATATGTTCTGACGAATGTGCACCCTCCTCCATTGGAAGGCAGCTTCCGAGAAGAATCCAGCCGTGCTGTCAAACCCCATGTAATTGAAGACTACAATGCACACATGGGCTTTGTTGATAAATCTGACAGGATGGTAAACAGTTATGGCATTGCTAGGAGGACATGGAAGTGGACAAAAAATTGTTTTTCGACCTTCTAGATATGATTATTCTAAATGCATATCTATTACACAAGTCATGTGGTGGAAAAATGACACACAAAAAGTTCCGTGAAATATTGGTGTGGGATTTAATTCTTCAGTCACATGAGGCGAATATCACAGTCAGTGGCATTTCTTGGGGGAGGCCGGGTTCATCTGGGTCCCAACTGAGTCGACTGGAGGTGAAACATTCACAACACTGGCCAACCAAAGGCAAACAAAGACATCATATTTGTTCTCAAAATAAGAAGCGCAGAAGCACGCTCTACTACTGTAAAAAGTGTGATGTTGCGCTATATGTGGCCGACTGCTTTGAGAAGTGGCACACACACGTCAGAGTGTGAGTTATCGTAAACTGTGAAGTAACGCAGTTCAAACTCGCATACAGTCTGAACAAAATATTATTGTATATAGTGTGATTATATTTACAATATCACCATGATTCAAGGTTGAAGAAAAATCAATGAGTAAGTCCTTTGGAATTTCATAACATATATAATAAATATTATATTTTGCATTTCATGACAAAATATTCACAGTTATTTTCGTTTGTAAAACTTGCTCTATTATGTATATGTAGAAAATTTTATTATCTTTCAGGTTCTTTTTATTTCATATTTCTATGTTGCATAGAAAGGAAAATATGCATTTTTTCCTGATAGTTTGCAATGATAATTAATTAGGGTGATTGATATTCCGGCCATACAGGGCTGCTGGCAATTTAAAAGTCCATACGTTAAAGTTGATTGTGTGTTTAGTTAATAAGTGCTATTCCATGAACACGCATGGGGAGTGGATGTACAGAACCATGTATTCCTGACCTCAGCATTAGTTGGATGTGAGTGGTCAGCTTCATGTCCCAGCTGCTTTATTCGTGGGGAAAGAGCCCTCAGTGCCAATTCGATAGGAGGTGGGGTGGGTCCGAGTACTGGTCTGGGCATGGAGAGGAGAAAAAGCTTACCTTTGATAGGACTTGAACTCCAAACCTTTGGCCAGTCATTGTACAGGCTGTACCATCTGAGCTCTTGTCAATTGGTGGGGGTAGAAGATTTTAGTTAGACGAAAAAGGGCTATTTAGTGAGATTTGTTTCTTTTGTGTGTGTGTGTTCAGCTGCTACTCCTGGTGGAATAGGTGTGGATTACACGGAATGGGTTATGATGTTTGTCCGTTGAATAGTTGAGTTGGTCAAGTTCCAGGGGTCAGCCATAAATGTACTCCTTCGTTTGCTTTACTTTTTTTAAAGAGCACGTGAAATGTGAGTTTCCAGTTCCCAGAGACATTTCCACATTGCTTTCCATCTTGCATTCCTTGGAATTGTGATAATTTTACAGCAGATTACAAGCATAATTATCTCTGTTTTACATTTACAGTTAGCGAATACAGAAACAGAACTGCAGAATTCACAGGAAACTGTAGAAGAAGACTATGTTGGTGAAACACAGATTGTTGCTGCTTCTGATACAACATTCCCCCAAGGTAACTTGTAGAGCAGTGGGCATCAAATTGTGTTACTTTAAAGAGAATGGTGGTTAGTTTGATATCTTTGATATAATGCATTAAGGACCTATTATTATAAATGACATGACAGAAGGTGGGATTTTTGTAGTATATCAAGGACAATTTGGAAAACTGGTTTGTGTAAGCATATAAAAACACTATTAATTTCACTGGAATCCTCAGTGTAATGAGAATTTAAATAATTTGTAAATATGGAGATATGAAAATAATGAAGAATAGAAGTCATTAATATTGTCTGAACCAAACAGTTAAGGTTTTCTTCTATGGAACTTACTGCTTAAAGGAAGCCATCATTTACATCCCTGTCTGTTTTGCTGTATGCATGCAACACATAACATTGAGGTAGACTTCTTTAAATACTTATGCACATTATGTTGCGTGCTGGTTCTAAGTGTGTGATCCACCTGATACTTTTGGCAAAGTAATATGTATTAGATATTGTTCATAACCTTTCAGAACCTTAGAAGTTCTTCTGCCGTAAAATTGTTGGCTTGATTATTGTTCCATGAATTGGTAAGGCAGCCATTTTTTTCTGGCAAAACCACTTAAATGTGGATGTCAAATCTTCATTCCCTGTCTTCTTTTTCATTTGTCTTCCAGCACAAATAATTGCTTGTGCTATATTGAAGAAATCAGTAATTAAAGCTGCATATCGAAGTCGAAGAATTTTGATTTCATTGACATAATTATGGGTGAACACTTTTTTAACTAAAAAGAACGTGAGGTACAGAAACATTTCAGTTCCCACACACTAACCACACAACTTAATACAAGAAGAAATTTGCTACAGCACTAAAGAAAAAGATTCAGATGACATCTTATGATGGTGTTATATTTTAGCATCCTGTTGCACTGATTTTCATCCATTATATGTATACAGTGGCTGTCCTGTAGGGCACACAATTTCACCTGTCACTTCACAACATGTTTCGGCAACACAGTGCCATCATCAGGTGTCCCAACTACGTCAATCTATTCCATTGCCTGCCCTCACATGTCTTCACAAACCATTCAAAAAGTATTTAAAATGTCCGCATTCGTCAACCATGATAAACCTACACTCGCTAAAACTTGTTAAGATAATTCATCCTACCTGTCCTAATTAAAACTTGTATGTGGTTCGTTCACTACGGGGTCGCTTTTCTTATTTTCTGTGTAAACCGTGTCTTGTGATGTGTGTTCCCTTAGCTACAAGTGTTGTAATTGTTGTTGAGATTACAACACTCGCAGCTAAGAAGGGAACACACATCACAAGACTTGGTTTACACAGAAAATAAGGAAAGCGACCCCGTAGTGAACGAACCACATACAAGTTTTAATTAGGACAGGTAGTGTGAAGACATGTGAGGGCAGGCAATGCAATAGATTAACGTAGTTGGGACACCTGATGATGGCACTGTGTTGCCGAAACATGTTGTGAAGTGACAGGTGAAATTGTGTGCACTACAGGACGGCCACTGTATACATATAATGCATCTTATGATGGATTTCACACTAACAATTTGGAGGTGCCTTGACTCTGAAGTTTCTAAAGTTGTGCTAAATCAGTCATAAAACATGTCCCCTACCATGAATGTGTAACATTTCAAGTAGTTTGCTGGTGTTTTTGATTGCACAATAGAATGGCTCTGTGCATGTGCTCCAAGTACATCTGACTCTAGGTGAAGTAAATGTCAGTTCAGACACAGTTCTCATAATTTCTGTAATGTTAAACCAGGGAAGGGACAGAGGACAGGTTATAGTGACTGTACAGGCTGATGGCCACAAAGGCCTCCAGAATGAAAGCTGCAGGTACAGCCAACGGAGAAAGTTTCATAAAAATGTTGTGGCAAGTGAATTTCTCATTATGACAAAGTGCTGAAAAGGAGTCCACCTTTTTTTATGAGCTTACCCCGTATGTATATAATGTTAAGAAATTCCCAGTGCTAATTGTAGGTCTTGCTGTCATGAAGTTACCGTTATACTTGGTACTCTGTAATGGCTAGAATGCGTAATATTGATCTAAATTGAATAGCATGTGGAACTGTTGTGTATGAAGGGTTATGTAATATTTACTGTATTGATGAATGTTTCTGATGTCATTTGTAGTCTTTAATAAGACCATATTCGTATTTAATAGGTTGTGTAAAATTATGACCACCGTGCCATATATATCTATGTGATGTGATGTGTGCACTTTGCTAACCTTGTTAAATACAAAGTGCATGTAAGGTTTGAGGTTATTCTTGTAGTAACTGCGAAGATTTCTGTCTTCTGGAAAGTGAGTGTATAACCTGCTAGAAGTTCACTGACATTTTGGGATGGAAGATGGGTCTTCTGCTAGAGTACATTGCATCACATTTCAGAAGACAGTACTCTGCATGAGTGTCATGCTTAAAGGATGGATTAACTTTGAGATTTATTTAAGCAGGAAAATGTATCTTCATCCATAGCACGTGGCCTTTCTTGAGAAGCTGATACTCATCTGTTCATGGAGTCTTCTGCTCTTACGGAACGTGAAGGCTAGTTACCATTACAAAGACAAAAATAACACCGTCCAGTGTGACTAAGTTTTATCACTTGAAAACTCATCACCCTTACATGTTTCGATCCGTACGGATCATCCTCACAGGGCATCAATACTTTGTCCAGAAACTACTATTACAGTAGGTGTTAAATTGTATACATACACATGTAATGTCTGAAATACGCAATATACACAATGTTCAACTTTTCACAGTCACAGCAGCCTTCCTGGTATTAAAATTGTTTAAAGTTTCTTAGAAACTTTGTTGTTTAAGATTAAAATTTTTATAAACCATGCAGGTTCGTGTCAATTCTCCCATGTCTCCTAAATAGTCTCACTGGATGCTGTTATTTTTGTCTTTGTAATTGTTAGTGTGACGGACCAGAATGAAACAAATCAAATTGCTAGTTACCATATTTATGAATTCAGGATGTACTTTGGCACTCTCATGAAGTTCCATTTCACATCTTCCCATTTATGCATACAAGGTGTGGCAATAAAGAAACCGGATTACTTTTATGACTCATTTCCGGCCACGTCATTGACGAAGAGGAGGGTAGGGCATTGACCCTTGGACTTCCCTCTACCGTCACACAAAGTTTCATTCACGTGCATCGGTTAGTCTGGCCGCGACCATTGTTAGAAGCGGATCGTGTTTCTGAGCTCCGTCGGAATAATGCTGAGTGCTAATGCAGAACAACGTGCTAACATCA
>NW_019725426.1:327782-347195 GCF_002891405.2 Cryptotermes secundus
AAATTCGCATGGAGCGGTGTAGGGATCGGGGAGGGGACTACATTGAAGGGGATAACATTTCGACTGTCTGATTTTTTTTTAATAAAGGGTTAGAGCATGAATCCGGTTTCTTTATTGCCACACCTTGTATGTCTTACAAGTTATCTTGTTCCTTGAGTCTTTGAACCAAAATTTGTTATACATTGGATACTCCCTCTTACATGTTGCATACTGTGTCCACCATATACTCCATGATTTAATTGCAGTAATATTAAATGAAAAGTATTAGATTTGTTATGCCCTTAGCATGGGATTTTTTTCCATTCTCCTCTTACTTCCTCTTTTTTATTTGTTGAAATGCATCATTCACTTGGCTGTATATGATTGTATTGTCATATGTGTTATCTCAGTTTTGATTTAAATGACTTGCAGTATTCCTAATCTGTTGGACCTGTTAGGTCAAGGCTTAATGTAATTGACTGAGCTGAGCGTGTCTCTTGCTTTTATCTGATGATGAAAGCAATGAAGGGAAGCTTCTGAAAGGTATTTTTTAACTGAAAATGAGGTAATAGAAAGTGTCCAACATGCATATCAGTTTAACATTTTGTAGCCAGTGCTATTCAAATACCCCTTCTCTTGTGCTTGAAGGTTTAAAGAGGTGCAGAAAACAGTTCACAATTTCATTAGTTCTTGCATATGAATTGTAACATTTTTGTACATGTAAGGAAATGTTGCACTGGCATGCACGATAAGAAAGTTGTAGTTACTCACATTCAGATGTGGAGTGATACCTGTGATGTAAATATGAGGGTCGTACTGAAAGTCATGAGCAACAAGTGTTTGAAAATTAACATGCTTTATTATTGACAAACCAAGTGCACCACCTCAACCTACAGACCTTTCTTTATTTTTCCACATAATCACCACTTCTTTGTACACATTTCTCCCAGTGTTCTGGGAGTTTGAAAATTCCCCTTCTGTAAAATTCCTTTCCAGCCATCCCAAGACACTGATGCACTGCTTTCTGAATTACCCCCCTTGTCTCAAAATGTCCACGCAGCTGATCCTTTACAAATCCGAAAAGATGGTAGTCGGAGGGTGCCAGATCAGGCCTATAGGAGTGGTGTGGAAGAACTTCCCACCCCATCTTTGCAATTGCTTCCAGTGTGAGGCGAGGGGGAGAGCGTCGTCATGCAGGATGATGATGTTTCGTCCTGGACATTTATCGTGCAATGCACAACGGAGCTTTTGCAGCGTCTGGACATAATGAGCAGCATTGATGGTTTGCCCAGGTTCCAGGAATTCGGCCAGAATAAACCCCTCTGCATCCCAGAAGACTGTGCCCATCACCTTCACAGCTGAAGGCACTGTCTTTTTCTTCTTTTTTGATGGAGAATGCAAATGGTGCCATTCCATACTCTGCCATTTTGTTTCAGGCTCGAAATAGTGAAACCAGCTTTTGCCACCTGTCACAATACATAGCAAAAAATCATCACCTTCGTGTTGATATATCTGCAGTAGTTCTGAGGTGATGGCTTTTCGCTGACCTTTGTGGTCTTTGGTCAATAACCGCGGGACCCAATGAGCACAAACTTTCCTATAGCCCAAGCTTTCAATCATCTCCTCTACTGCACTGTGCCCTATTCCAAGTTTTCGGGCTATTGTGTCCACAGTCACATGCCTGTCATCTTCAGTCATCTCATCCACTCTTTCCTTGTGTTCAGTTGAGGCTGTTTGAGGACAACCACTCCGAGGCTCATCTTCAATGCTGGTGGTCCCATCTTTAAAATGTTTCACCCATCTTCGAACACTGCTCACACCCCTGCACACCCTTCCATAAGCACGCTGAAGTCTCTGGTGAATTTCTGCAGCAGGGATTTCCTCTTTCACAAGAAATTTGCTGACAGCACGCTGGCAAATGTAGTTGTCGGCCATTTTGTTAGGAGTGATACTGGTCACGTGATGCAAGCTATTGACGTCACAGGACACTCAAGGTTAACACAACAGCTGGTTTCACCTACGACCTACGTATTACAAAATAAATTCTGACTGTACATTCAAATGTATGGCAAACTGTTGTTAGAACAGTATGTAACCACACATGTTTCCACATGAGAAGAGTTTAAATTGGGGGGGGGGCATTCATTGAGAGAAACTCGGGCTTAGTAATAAATGCAGCACCTGACTTGTTGGTGGCACCATTTAACATTGCCATTATGCAGAGATTGCTACTGTTGAGCCATAAAATTGCAAGCTTTTAGCTGTTGAACAGTGGAACTTCTGTGTTGCTATTGCAGTTCCCCCACCCCCACCATCTTCTAAGAGTTTTAGTTATGGGGATACATGTACCATTGTCAGTTCCCTGGTGAGGCAAGCAACATGGTACATATACTAAGCCAAGCCAGCTCTAAAGTGTTGATAACACACCTTTGCCACAAATCTTTATAGACTTCCCTTCTCTTTGAATTGTTTGTGCCCAGCAGTCATTGTAATCAAACCAGTTTTCCCTTAGCTTTTGGGATATGATTTCTTACTGATGCCATAGTTATGTACCATACTGTATTGTTCTCTGTTTATGAAAGCTGTGACCCAGCTTCAGTCGGTCACTTCAGTAAGCCAACCCACTACAGGCATTGCAATTTCAACTACTATGGTGCCACAGCCAGCTGCCTCAGTTCCAGTCCCAACACCTGTGGCAGCTGTGGAGAGCTCATACTTCAGCACATCTGCACCAGCATTCGTCCCTGCTCAGGCATCAGCCCTGCAGCAGTCCCGGCCTTTAAACGAGGTCATCAGTTCCGTTAACAGTAGTTTCAATTTCCTGCAAGTAAGACAATTTCAATAGTAAATATGGAACAGTTGTGTTAAAGTAACATCAGATGTTTAGATTGCTGGCTGTATGATTTAGTTTCACATTGTACTTGTGAATTGTGGCTTATACGAGTATAATGTTGACAGTTGAACAGAACAACAGTAGTCTGTATTTTATAAAATACGATTTTAGCATTCCGAACAGGGTTAATGGATTTTGGCTGTAAGTTATGGTAACCAGGCATCATTGAACATAAGGAGAAGAGATAAGCAATTTACTATGATCAAGGTCCATGAAATTGGTAGTTTGGTTCTCAGTAGCACTATTTTACTGCCCAGTTTGATAATCATTTTGTTCGCTGTTTAGAATTGCCTGAACCTGACCAGACATGAAACTGCTTGTAAGAATGAGTTTTTCAGTACTTCAGCTTGTTTCACTTGCATGCTGCAAACAAACATGCAGTGATGGTTTAGAAAAGAGGGATGTTTTTTCCACAGTAACACAACCTAAAGGGCTGAACTGTTAATAACTCAGACATATTTTGTTTTATATCATATCGACCTGTAGAACTGGAGATGATTTTTTAAGAGTTATTCATTCTACAGATCACTTTTAATATGACCGATGTCTGAGAAAACACTGTGATTTCTGTTCAAACACTGTTCCTTATGGCACACTGCATATTTATTAAACTTTGACATAACAGACTACACAGTGTTAGTCTGTCGTTTGTTACTTTAGTAATGGCTTGAATCTGCAGTAAGTTACCATTTAGACTGAAATGTTGAATTAGAAAAATCATATGTGTTGGTCAAGCTGAGAGCACTCTTGCTTTATACTGGGAAGTACTGATTTCAATTCTTGATGAAATGACTGGGTATCCTGACAGGTTTTTCTTAGTTTTCCTCTTTCCTTAGAGGAGAATGCCAAGATTATACATTGGACCCTTGATTCAAAGCAATTTTTGTGGGGCAGTTTCAGTATGTGTACTCGTATTACATGTGAAATTGACATTGCAGTTTGTACTCATATTGGGGAACATGGTCACTGATATATATATATATATACATGTTTATTCATGATATAACATGGTGTTTGAAGGGTCCATTTTACTCTGAAATAGGTTACAGCATTTCCAATTGATTGAGTAATTCTGGCGTTTTAAGCTTTGTAATCTAAGCTGTTGAAAGTATCAGTAAATAAATGAGTAATTCTAGACAGAATAGTGAATTGTAATAAGTTAACCTGTGTTGCTTAGGAGTCAGAGTTGGATTCACCTGATTTGTCTGCTGTGCTGACGGGGACCAGCCAGCAGAGTCAGCAGGCTCAACAGAGAGGGATTCCAACACCACCTCCAAGTGTTCCTGTTGCAGTTGCGCCCATCCCCACACAGACATTCACAAATCAGAATTTTGCATCTGTGACTACAGCAAATGTGGCACAGCAGGTTTGTTTTGTTTTGTTTTGTTGTGACTTACTCCTGTTGGTCATTTCTAAAGGATTCTGATGATTGGGTATTGCACTTGGAACTACAGCAAAACCAGTATGAAATGGGGCCACATGGGACTGGATTTCTTTTCACCTTGCAGCCAGGTTTTATACAGGAACTTGAAATTAAATTAAACTTTTTATGGCTGCATTACCTCATATGTTACTTCAACTTGTGTACAAACAGATCATTGTTTTAATCACATTATATACATTGTTTAGTGTATTCAGTAGTGCAGTAAGGTTTCCTGCCCGAATGTTGTTGATTGGTAGACTTGATTTTCATTCACGATTCTAGCCTTGGACTTTAATAAAAAAGGTTTGAAATTATTATGATGTCAGATTTCCTAAAGTTTTCTGGTTCTGTTGGAAGGCCTCATGGTATGTCTTAACACATTGAGGACCAGCAATTTAAATATTTAAATCGCCCTGGGGACTGGCATTTTTAAACCCAGTACCCCCACTTGTGCACTCTTCACATTAAAAATTAATATAAAATCTCCTAATTAATTTTATTAACAAAAATTTTTGGAGAACACTTATCAGTGCTCCTAGAAGTGCTTGAGAGTGTGATATTTATGAAACATTCCCCTTTGTGAAGTGGTATTACACAGAACTTGCAAATGTAGGCAGTCATACTCCTTTTTCTGTGAACTGCGCGCTAACACGGCATTGCTTCGAAGGATGCTTCCCCTTGGAATGTTCACTCTTCACAATTTTCATGAGTGTATGGTTCTGCATATCACCCGAGAGTCACCCAGGGGGCTCCACATGAGGCCTGCGTGGGGTGGGAGTTGATGGGGTCAGTCGCACTAAGTCTGACTCTTGTTCTGCTGCCACAATCTGGTCTGTAGCCCAGGCTTTTGCCACATTCATCAGAAATGCTTTGTATTTCAATTTCAAATCAGGGTTTAGATTTTGTAAACCAAAAATGAATTGAAAATGGCACAATTTATAAGCCACAAGGCAACTTTCTTTGTCCACTTTATTGTTTTTTTAGGAAGAGAATAATATGCCAAGTATTGATCGGCTCTACCAACTCCCTTCATGAACATATTATAATCATAAATACAAATAGGCTTCTTTACTTGTCCATGTCTCCTTTGAACATCAACCATGCGTGAATTGTGAATTGTGGAAATCATATTCACAACACGAGTATCCCTATCTCCAAAAAACAGTTCTGCTGCTTCAGACACTTCCATCAGGTCCGATGGAATTTGTTTCACCCCGGGATTTCCAGTAAACTGTCCCAAAATAGGCATTTTGTCTACTTTTCCCCATGTGGCTGTCCCTGCAATTTTGCTACCTGCACTTTCGTCAGAGCTACTTTCACTTTTATTGTCTGTGGCCACAATTGTTTGTTGTCCTCTGTCACTGCCACTGTCTGAGTCACTTTCACTGCTCTCAGAAGGAACATTGGATAGCTCATCGGAGAACAAGTCAGATATTTCATGTTCTCCGAGAGATCGCTTGTTCTTCAACCGCTTTCGTCCTTGATTCATATTGCACTAACTTCCTGCCTGGTACATAACAGCTTGAAGGGTGAAAGATCATTTTCCTTCGGAGGGGGAACCAAAATAGGGAGGTCAAGTTACTGCCTACTAAGCAAACATTCCAGAGTATTATTACGCAGTAGTCATTCATTTGGGTGGTGCCAGAGAAAGGTATAGTGTGTTACAACCTAATGTGTCCTAAAATCATGATATCGTGCGACCGGTCCGCCATGTTTAAAAGCCAAAAGCATGATATGATTGTGTTAAGTTTGCACTGAAGTTTTTCTTGGGAAGTTCCGTCATCTTCCTCATCCTTCTTCTCATTTTCCTTCTGTATACTTTGCTGGTGATTCTGAATGAACTTGTATATTTCCTTTGCATCAGCTTCTGTTTCAATGTTGGTATCAGTATTAAGGTAATCTTCTGCCTGAACATTTTCATATGTAGCCTGATAGAGACTCTCTGTTGGGGGAAGTCTGTGCAAGACATGTATATTTGAGAGTTCAGTGTGAGGGTGGCAAGTAGCATTGTCCAGATATAAGAGAACATTTTATTTCCGTTTCATCTTTGCATTAAATGCTAGCAGCCATTCCCCCATTATATGTCATCCATGCTTGTTAGATTTCCAATCAGTAGGGAGTTCTGTTATGTTGGTACTCTTAAAACATCATAATGAATAAATGAATGTATGAGGGGTAGGCCTTCTCGGCCCTTGCACCTAGACCTCAGTGGTCCATTGTGCTTCCCCTTTTTTAATTATTCCCTCAACCCCATGCTTCGGACGAAGCGCAGGATTTTGGACGTGGGGGCGTCAAAATAGTCACTTGGTTCCATAAAGTACTGACCCAAGTGACGTAGTCTTAAATAAGCTAAAGCCTCTCATTCACACAGGACGTGTGTGTCTGTTTCATTTTCTTCTTGACACCTCTCACAAGTGGGACTATCACTTAGTCCCAGTTTGTACAGGTGTCCTTTGAGGTGACAGTGTCCTGTAACTAGTCTTACCGCCCATCGTAGCTGGTTCCTGTTGAGCTTCAACAGTTCATTTGCTCTTTTAGCGGAAGGTCCTCGTATGAGTCTCTTTGCTTGCCTGAGTCCAGTTAAGGATTCCCAGTATTTCTTATGTTTTATGATAGTCCAGTCCCTGATTGCCTGTTTGACAACTCCAAGAGAGATGCCACAGGCTGGGTCAGGTCCTATGAATGGATGTTCAGCGCCAGTTTTAGCTAATTGGTCTGATGCTTCATTTCCGGCAATACACTCATGCCCCGGCACCCATATCAGCTGTACCCTGTTATGTTTGGCCAGTTCCATGAGGGTTTGGTGGCAATCCCAGACCAATTTTGAGTTGATCTGGTGTTTGTCAAGCGCTTTAAGTGCAGCTTGGCTGTCAGATCGAATGTAGATGTTCCTATTTCTATAGTTCCTATCTAAATTCTCCATAATACATGTTTAATGGCATATACTTCTGCCTGGAATACTGTCGTGTACTGCCCAAGGCTGAAACTAGGTTTCTGCCTCGTGCCATGGCAGTACACACCATCTCCAGTGCCCTTATTTGTCTTGGAACCATCTGTATACCAGATCAGTCGCCCTTTTCTATCGGACCGAAACCCGTCTTCCCATTCACTCCTGTCAGGAAATCTGACCGTGAAGGGTTTTTCATGTACATATCTCAGTATCATTCTGTCAGACCCCTTTTAAAACATCATGGTTTAGCAGCTTTCCCTGCAGCCAGAATTTTTTTCATCTCTCCAGCCATAAAGCCGCAGATAAAGACTCGGCCTTTTCTTGCAGAGTCTTCCACCAGAAGCTTTTCAGCCCTTCAGATACTGAGTTTTTCTGGTAATGTGTGAAATAATTGCCCTGTTTTGTCACCATATACAGTTTCCTTTGGTTTGTATCCACCCATAATTGAAGGCAATTTGGCAGTCCAGTTTGCTGCTAACATCTCCAGACTCACCACAGACTTCATTAAACGCAGTTCTAATGCCACTTTCTGAAAGTTTCTAATCATCCGTTAGATGCATAAAACCACTTTTATCCAGTTTTGAGTTTGCTTGTTCCTGTATCATTGTTTGATGCACAATATTCCAAAGTTTCTAACTCTCTCATTTACACACTACTCCAGTACAATTTCATTGATGTTTTCATTTCCAGTTTTTGTTAGTTATTGTTTGATAGAATCACTGCTACAATTTTTCCAGTGATTTCTTATTTCTGACTTGGCTTTTACTATGTCTTACATTTGAAGTTTTCCAAATTAAAGTGTGTCACTATTTATTTCACTGACAACTTGTCTTTTTCACTTGCTTTGATCACTTTTACTTTTGTGTTAAGATCGAGCACTACTCTCTTCTTGGAGGCCATGGTAGAGAGGTAAAGCTATTCCTGTTATCAGCTGTGAAGGTCTGTAGGGTTGTGGGGTGGTAAGGCTCCTACATCTAGACAGTCGGCTCACAGATGGCAGTAAGGCCAGCCTTGCAGGCTGCCCTTTACTCCCTGGGAATATTCCTGGTACTTGTTTCTGTTAGAAGCTGAGTTGACTCCAGGGCCATGATATAGCTGGAAGGATTAGTTAAATTGAAAAAATCCAATTACACTGGGATGATTGTCTGTTGTATGAGGGTAGACATTTCACTAGCATCACTGTAACTCTTAGGAATAGAACTTGAAAACATGAATGGATGCCACTGTGTGGGTTGAGATGGATGAGACTTTGATTTTCCAGTATCATTGTCCCTTGGCCTTCACTTAGATGCCCTCAAAACAGACACACATGCTAATGAATGATTGAAATGAAAGGGTGCAGTCAGACATGAAGTACAGTATGGGGAAAAAATAACTAATTCATGCAGTATTGGGGAAACAAAATATTAAGAATATTTTTTGTTGAAGCCCTCTGCTTGTTCCCCATTTCGTTGTTAGACAAGTTTCCATTTCTCTCTTGTGGGTGTATACTGAAATTTGTGCTAGATTTGCAGGTCCAAAATAAATTTTTGCAGTGAAAGTAAAGTAAAGTTATCCCATGAAGGCCCATAGGGTTGTGAGACAAGGGTCCGACATTATGTAGACAGTCGGCTCAAAGATGGTGGTAAGGTTGTCAGCCTTCCACGCTGGCCACGCTTTACTCCCCAGGAAATTTATTTAATTAATTCCTAGTACTCATTTCTGTTAGAGGCTGAGTTGACCCCAGGGCCATAGCGTGGCTGGAAGGATTAGGTCAATTGAAAAAATCCAGTGACCTCTTTGGGACATGAACTCGTGACCGTCCGGCTTGTAGCATAGTGCCTCAACCAACTACGCTACCACATTAAAAATTTTCTGCAGTGACTAGTTTTATTTAGTACATAGTCTGTTATAGACGGTTTTCACTGTACAGAGTTTCTGAACGTTTTTGTTGTCTTGTATTCTAGATGAACACAATGTTTCATTTTCAGAAACAGGTTCTTTCTGAATAGTAGATGGTGTTAAAAGTTTATAAACACCATAATTCCGAATACTGGTACATTTATTGAAACTGTTGTTATTTGGGTGCAGGCACTTCTCTGTGCCTTGATTTGTTAATATGAAAATCAACTGATGCTGTAGTTAATAATGTTGCTGTGAGTGTCAGATGTCACAGTTGAAAGAGACTGAAGTGACAGAAGAGACGTAGCTAGTGTAGAAATGTAATGTGCTGTCCATAGTTTATCTAAATATGTGACCTCTAGAATCTCGGACCTTCTGAGATACTTTCAGGGCTGAACTTCTTTAGGGTTTCAGATGTAAATTTCTTGAGTTACGTCAGAATCAGATTGCAGGGCTCGCATAGGCATAGTTTTCCAGTATGTAATTAAAGTCAGATACTCGTAAATGCATGATCTGGCAACTATACATACCATGTTGTATTCTGGAATCCATATTTGTAGTATTTCAAGAAATATTACTGACAGACAGAGGTGTATATTTGTGTGCAATCATGTGGTGCAGAAACATCAGAACGTATGTTGTAGCATGTGATTGACTGCGATTTTTCATCCATAAATCTACATGTGTGCCCCCCCCCCCTACTCTCTCTCCCTCTCAGACTACAGTAATCATTCTGATGTGGAGGGGGGAGGCATTTAACAATCAAGAGCACAAATGTGGATGTCAAGTCAATTATCATCATCGTCGTCCTGGGTAGTAAGCAGCTGCAAATGCATTGTCATATAGGGACAGTATTTGATCTTGATGCCATGCTGTTTTCCATGTATTGAGCCTGTTTATAGGCTGGGATTGTGGCCTTCTGCCTTGCGATACTGTGTTGCCTTGTAGGAAGCTAAATTTTGGGGAAACTTGCTGTGTGAAGTGTGTAGTGTGAGGAATCAGTTTGGTTATGGTGACAGGCCACAAGGAAGGTTTTCATGTACCCATAGAAGTGAGATAGGAAATGGAGTCAGTTCCTTGGCAATATGAGTGATGGGTAGAAATATGGGCCTAGGCTTCATTTCCTTACCTACATCCTGTGGGTCCAGTTGACCACCTTTCTCAGAACCTGCATGTGTAACCAAATCAGTTTTGTACCCAAAAAATTTGAATCCTGAAAATCAAGGCAGCATGGTATCTGCCTGCAAGACTGCATGGTCTCAGTTCAAAAGATCACAACCTGAGAATTACATTCTGTTGGGAAGTGTTTTGAGTTTGCTGCAGAATTGATGTGGATCAGGGTAGGTTCAGAAGGGAATCTTCCAGAGTATCATTAGTCATGGAAAAATTTTTAAGTGGTGTTAAACTGTGTAGCATGAACAAAAAACTATCTAATAATTATATGAGTCATGTAATTGTGCTTTTATCCCCACAATTCTAAACCTTAATATATTCCTTTGTCATATGTATCATATTTGTTTTGCATTACAGGTAGTTTATCAACCAGGAAGTGAACTAACTCAGTCGCACATCCCAGGGTTTGCTACAGCTACCCCAAACCCACCTCCACCAATTCCAATGCCACCTTCTCACCATCAGCACCGTTCAATTAGCCCAGCAGTTCCCGTAGCAGCAATGCAGCAGGCATACAACAACCAGCCTGCAACACAGCAGGTTGCAACTTATGCTTCACAGGCACAGCAGCAGCCACAACCTGCTGTTGTCCCAAATCCATATACTGTGCAGCAACAGGCTCAGGTATATCATCATGTATTAGAGTGACTTTCAACAGGGTTTTGGATTGGAGATTGGGTTTCCTAACCACCTACAGGTTGTAACTACAAATAACTATAACACCATCACTAATTTCCACATTTTACAAGTCCCTGCAGCCCATGCTAAGTTTTTTCTGTCTGCTGTGTCTTTGCCAGTAGTTGCCTGGTAACAGCTCCAACAGTGGTTATTCCTCTGTGTCTGTGCTCAAGTCCTGTCTGAATAGCAGCTTCCTTACAATTGACTCACTTCTTAATTTGTAGCTTGGACCGTGCCAAAACCACCATTTATTGTTGTACTCCAATCATTTCCATGGTAACATGTTTATTTCTGTAGGTGTTACCCAGTAACGGCTACATAGACTTCCTTCTTAAGAATCTGTTGCCTAGCAGCGAAAGTTTGGTTGTTTGTTTCATGGTCATTACCCAGTAATGGGTCTACAGGCTACAGTGTATTGTTGAACATTATTTTTTGTGCTTTGATTAATAAGATAACACATTAGTAGGTTTGAATGCTATTTGGTGACATGATCATGGACTGGACATTGTTAGGTTATTTGTCTCATTCCTACAACTTAAATTTTTGTGTATTAGAGAGTATAATTGGAAATTTTGAACCAAAATATGCATTTCAGTGATATGCTGTAATTTTTATATTTAAATTCTCATTGGAATTTTTGGTTAATTTAAAATTATAATTACAGTCATGAATTACATGAAATAAATTGAGAAATATAGGATTTGCGGTTCTCACACTAGTGGTTATGGAGTTATCTTTCTGTAATATAACGCTGCCTAGTCCATTTGAAGTCAACCAGTGTTTGGGATGAATATGTTGCTTCCACCTGCAAGATTTAAAAGTAAGGTAAGCTTACACTTCAACCATAAAGATGGTGGTGACATGTTCCTCACAAAAATTTTTTGGCTTTCAGAGGACTAAGCAGTGTTATATCCCAGAAGATAGAAATTTTCAAGTCGAGAAATGATCTTGCTATGTTTGTGCAGTTCCTAAAGTACAGAACATGAAACCCTGTTGCAAGAATTTGTTGAAGTTTGTTGGTGCATGGCTTGACATTCTGAAGCAAGCAATGTTCTTACCAGTGGGGCAGTACTGGAAGAAAGGACTGTATGTACTGCTAGAGGATCAGGAGTGCCAGTCCAATTAAAAGAGGAGGAGTGGAAGATAGAAAAGCAACTTCAGATTATTTAGAATCATGACACCCGTAACAATTATACACTAGTGTATACACACTAGGCTACTGTACAGGTTTTCTCTAATATGACGTTGAGTTCCAAAAGTGTCAAAAGTCAGAATTTGCTGTGTGATTATAAGTGAGACATACAAATTCTAGCAGTTGGAAATTGTTGGGAAATATGTGAGAACAACTGATGTCCTATCAACCAGCTACACAGTTCTCTGTGTGGTCTGCTTATATGGGATGAAGTTGCATGTTTTTGGCATTGATGCTTCGCACCATGTGGTTGAATGTCATGTGAAGTTCAAGAAATATATGGTGAA
Organism: Cryptotermes secundus; assembly: GCF_002891405.2. Classification (NCBI taxonomy): domain Eukaryota; kingdom Metazoa; phylum Arthropoda; class Insecta; order Blattodea; family Kalotermitidae; genus Cryptotermes; species Cryptotermes secundus. The sequence goes on from NW_019725426.1 coordinate 340,239, forward strand.
TAGTTGCTCAACATACTGTCATTGCCATAAAAAGTAAAGTAAAGCTAACAGGCCATGGAGGCCCATAGGGTTGTGTAGGGTCCCACATTATCTAGACAATCGGCTCAAAGATGGCAGTAAGGTTGTCAGCCTTATGTGCTGGTTGTGCTTTACTCCCCAAGAAAATTGTTTAATTAATTCCTGGTACTTATTTCTGTTAGAGACTGAGTCGACCCCAGGGCCATAGTGCAGATGGAAGGATTAGGACAATTCAAAAAAACTCCAGTGACCTCATCCGGACTTGGACCCGCGACCTTCCAGCTTGTAGCATAGTCCCTCAACCAACTACGCTGCCATTATATTGCTAATTACTGATTATGCTGTTTTCTGCTGCAAGTTGCAGAAAATTAGAGAAATAGTGTGACATGTGAATGCATTCTTGGTAAACATTCTGTTGCTAGGTTTGCAACAATAGATGAATATCTGTAAACATTCTCACAGCATACGAATGTAGGCAGCAATAGAAGAACTGCCATTTCTGTGCCATGGAAATGTTTATGGACATTCCTTTATTGTTGCATAACCTAGGAAAGGACTGTCTGCAGTCTTTGCGGAAACTTGACATGTATGCTAAAACAGCAAATCTGAATGTCATTATTGTGTATTATCAGGAAACTTGTGTTTCAGGAGCAAGTTGACCATCAGCAGGTGACTGAACAAGTGACAAGTGTGACTATGGATGACCCTGCTGATGAATGGGGACAGACTGAAACTATCCAGACTGACTGGAGTGAACAGTCAGTGAACCGGCCAGAATGGAGTCAGCAGACTGAATCACAGGGAGATTGGAATTCTTCACTTGGCAACCAGAATGATTGTAAGTCTTGTGATATTGTCTCTCAGATATTCCATTGGCAATACAGTGAAGCTCCTGTGTAACAGTTCTTTCAACCCTGGTAGATTTTGTCACCAAATGAAGGAAGTTTAACACTGAAATTATTTACTCGTACTTGGGATCATTGAAATTGAACAGTGCATGAGGGAAAATATTAGATTTGGGTACATTGCTTTAGGGGGTGTGGTAGTCCACTGTAGTGGGATACAAATGGAAATCTGTGGTTGGTTAGAGAATACTATGAGTTGCATGGGATGAACGAAATTGAAACACTGCAAATACAGTACACATTTAACAAACAAACAAGTTCCTTCCGTCAAATGTGACACTGTTTTAAGTTTTCCACCTCGTCACCACCTGCCTTACATGTTTCGGAAAACTTAAAAAAGTGTCACATTTGACGGAAGGAACTTGATTGTTTGTTAATTGGTTAGTGTGACGGACCAGAATGAAAGACCTTAAACAGTACACATTTCTTTATTAATATGGTGTTGGTATGCCTTTTATTTTAAGTAAAGCTGCAGTTCTTGGAATGGACTCATGCAAGTTCTGAACAGGCTCTATCAGAATTTTATCCCATTCTTCTTGAAGAACATCTTGAAGTTGCTTTAGAGATGATGGAGGTGGTAATCTGTTCCTCCAGTCTCCAAAATGTGCCAGAGTGGTTCAGTGATGTTCAGATGTGATTGTTCTGGCCAGGGAAGATGTTGAAGTTCACTTTCATGCTCTTCAACTGAACTACTTTCACTTTGTGTGCCAGAATTGTTGTACTGTAGCAGATAATTAAATTACAACTATAACATTTGCTTTGATTATGAAGTTTCTGTAAGGTCAAATTTGATGGCAGGAGAATTGAGACTGTCTTTGGAGAAAAGAGAGTGAACAGGCTGGTGTAACATTAATGCAGTGAAATTATATTTGAGAGGTTATCATATGAACTTAGTGTAAAGTGCAAAGTATTGTATAAATTTGATAGATTTTGCTATCACTGCATTCCTTTACAGACTTTTTATTGCACATCCCAATGGTAGCAAGTGACTGGCAAGCATATCACATGTGACACAGAGATGATTTTGGTTGAAGCTCTAGTTACAAAATGACCGTATTACCTCACATATAAGAAGCACATATTACACATATTTTCCTGTTGGTAAATTGAGGTGCATCTTAAATTCAAGGAATGTGCACTTTTCTAATGTTTTCCCCTGAAACCCACATTCAAAAACTGGATGCCTCTTGAATTTGAGACCATCTTACGTTTGAAGTAAGACAGAATATATAAGAGCTTTGTTATAGGCACAAAATTAGTGCGACCTATACTGACATCTCACTATAACACAGAACTCTTGAATCCTTCTTCATCCCTATAATTTAGTGGTCTGTGCAAGTCATGTGGTAAGGAATTTGTAAATGCAACACTTTTATTTATTGCTGGTGGGGTGGGACTAGGTTCCTTGTACTGTAGCCACTTCTGGCCTATTGTACCAGCCCCAGATGATAGGTGAGGGTGATTGTGGAGCAATTGGTGGAATGAAGATTGGCAGGGGAAACCGAAGTAATTGGAGAAAACCTGCCCCAGTGCCACTTTGTCCACCACGAATCCCACTTGACCAGACCCGGGATCAAACCCGGGCCACTGCGGTAGAGAGCCACCGACTAACCGCTTGAGCTGTCTAGCCTCCAGATATAACACATTATTTAATGCATTCTTTGTTAATATTTCTGGTAGATGTATTTGAACATAATGAGCCAAAGACATTGTTTTGGTTGTATAAAACTGCTTATGATGGTGTTGCAAAAGAAGCTTGTGAGCACACAGATTGAGGGTGTAAGTTTAACTTGCAATTTATGCTGTTGTTTTGCATCAATGGAAGGTTCTGGTTCTGATAATAGTCTTATTTCCTTGGTCTCAGCTGATCTGTACATGTTGCTGTTAAGACATTCGTCCTACAATATGTAGTTCCACTAATGAGACAGACAGTTACTGAGAACATCATATAGTATGCTGCTCAAAGTTGAAAATTATGTTCTCTTTTCCAGGTACAATATTGAACTGGGGTTCTAAAAGAGAGCTACCACTATCACTTTTTAAGGTGTTAGGTTTAATGGATAAAGTACCTAAATGTTTTTATTTTTGATATAAAGTTATGTTACACAGTATTGTCTCACAAAATATGAATTGTAACACAACATACATGGATATTACTTTTTTTTTCTTCTTTCCCCCCCCCCCCATAGCCTTCATAACTCAAAGCAGTACTAGAGTCTATGGAAGTGGACGAGGACGGATGAATAGGGGAAGTGGGCGAGGTTCATCTAATGGCTATTCTGGCAATAGAGGACGTGGCAACTACCAAAATGGTCGTGGAGGAGGTGGTAAGCGAATATTCACTTCATATTTTATGTACAGAATATGTGTGCTATGTAACATTTAAAAGGATATATCAGTGCTTTATTTAAAATGTAACAAAATCATGCAATAAGATTTCCATTAAAAAAATGAACACCCTACCATTGTGCTGTGTTAGTACTTCGTAAATTCTGTTTGTGTAATTGACTAACCTGGGAGGCTACTGCATCAGCAAAAGTAACATTTTGAACATTATAAACAGTACACATTTGAATGTAGTAACATATCACTGGTAGGTAGCATTTAATGTTTGACTTGTGTTTTGGAGGTGCCTGATTGAAATCTCAGTCATTGTTCCCAACTTTCGCAATTACCCTTTGAGACTGAATTCACCATTAAGCCATTTTAAAGAATTCATTCTGTTTCTGCATCAGTGTTATGCTACAGGACAGCCAGCCTTGCATCATTCAAGGTCATCATCCACCTTGCAATGCTTGCAACGCAGTTGTCTTTGTGTTTTTTTTGAGGGGGGGGGATTAGTAAAAAGTGGTTAATATGTGCTTTCACTGTGCTGAGTACAGGTATCATAATTTTGTAGAAATGATTCTTTAATAATGAATGGGCTATGATGTTAAATAGAAGGACGCTGACAGTGGTGGTGGTTATGAAGAGGTGGAAAGGGATCAGCTGTATTGCAAGTTGAAATTGTGAGGCATCTTAAGCTGGATCCACTGTTTTTGAGTATCATAACTTTACAGAGAAACTCTTGGTACGTGAATAGGAAGGCGATTGTCTAGTACATTCAAATAAAGGAAAGATATTAAGACTTCAGGAAATGAAGAACCTGAAACTTTGTAATTAGAATTGTTCCAGCAAATGAAATCTGAAAATATCATGATTAATGGATCTGTGGTATGATCGAAAGCCAATTGAGGTTAAAAATGGGGAATTTTAAAGCCTCATATGGTTGGCTTGACAGGTTAGAAAAATGGCACGATATATCCTGCAAATGTATGAATGGTAGAAGGGGAAATGTGAGTGAAGATGGGTAGTGATGGTAAATGGGATTGTATGCACTTGAAGACTGTTAACACTTCGTGGACCGGCGATTTAAATATTTAAATCACCCTTGGGACCGGCATTTTTAAACCTACTACCCTAAGTTGTGCACTGTTCACTTTAAAAATTAATATAAAATCTCCTAATTAATTTTATGAACTAAAATTTTTGGAGAACACCAATGCTCCAAGAAGTGCTTGAGAGTGTGATATTTCTGGAAACATTCCCCTTTGTGAAGTGGCATTACACAGAACTTGCACATGTAGAGAGTCATACTCCCTTTGTTGTGTACTGTGCAAACACGGCGTCGCCTAGAAGGCTCCTTCCCCTTGGCATGTTCACTCTTCACAATTTTCATAAAAACTTAGGTTGTGAACCCTTGACTTTGCCATAATCAGCATATTCCTCATGAATCACCAGTCTGGGTGGAAACGTGTTTGCTGTCTGTTGCCACAATTTTTTGTTTGCCCCTGCCACACTCACTATCAGAGTCACTATCACTTCAATGTATCACTTAGAATTCAACCAATATACTGAACATAAAAACGGTGAGTATTAACTTTGCCATAATCAGCATATTCCTCATGATTTGCCAGTCTGGGTGGAAACATGTTCACTGTCTGTGGCCACAATTTTTTGTTCGCCCCTGCCACACTTACTATCACACTCATCGGAGAACAAGTCAGATATTTCTTGTTCTCTGAGAAAACACTTGGACCTCAACCTCTTCTGACCTTGATCCATTTTGCACTAGTAACTTCCTGCCTGGTGCATGCAGCTGGAAGATGAACAAAGGCATTTTCTTTTGGAGTGGGAAAGGAAAACAGCGGGTTCATGTTACTGACTAGGAAGCAAACATTCAAGAGGTCTGTCACGCACCAGTCATGCGTCTGCCTGGTGCCAGTGCAAGGTATAGTGTGTTTCAACATAACGTGTCCTAAAATCATAATAATATGCCACCGGTCCGCAAAGTGTTAATATATACACCTTATGAATGTGAGTGAAGATACTGTGGAATGCTGGAATGTAATTTCTACTACTAATGGGTCAATTTTTTAAAATAATGTTTAGTGCCTTTGTGTGGATTTAATGAAATTGAACATTGGTCTTTGTCAAAATAAACATTTTCTTAAGCTTACGGTTACCGAAACAATGAAGGAGGAAGCAGCAGTTACTACCACAATGGTTACCAGCGGGACAGTTTTGGTAACAGCAATTATGGAGGGGGATATAAGCGTGGTGCTCGTGGCAGTGGTGGAGCCTCCCGAGGAAACATGGACCGGGGGGGTGAGTATACATAGTAGATTCCATTAAAAGCCTTTACCCGTTTGGGTTTACTGAGTACTGAATTTGGTGTAATTTTCTCTTGAAAATTAAAATTTTTTTATGGTGGATGTCTTTGGCATTATTAAAATTGATCATATACCTTGCCAGAGTGGCCAGTGTTTCAGAGGTGTATGCTGCATCCATCAGGGTAGAAATGAGTAGGGTGCATTAATGTTTCTGTTATGTAGGTTGGTGGTCTGGTAGATCCATTGGGGGAAGGGAGCTGGTGCATTGTCTGGACCAGTAATGACAGTGAACAGGGAGATGTGACAGAAGTAGCCTTTATAATGGCCACAGGTTTGACCAGAAACCATCAGCATATGGTGTTTGCTAGATGCATCCTCGCCCTAGTTGAACCACTGGAATTCTAAACTCAGCAATTTTTTAGTTTTGCAGGGTATCCAGAAAGTCACTTCAGTATTTTAGGAGGATATCTTTCTTTTCCATGGTAAATGTTAAAGAAACAGTTCACTGAAATAAAGTTTGAATTAGAAAGCCCCTGTTAGATTTCAGCATGCATTTGGGATGTATGTAAAACATAATTTAATTTAATATTCATGTTACACACAGTAAACAGTCTGATGTGAATGATGAAAAAATCTTCCTGTTCCCCCTATAATTTAGCATAAAATATTGTTGTATTTGGAAAATGGATGTTGTATTATAAACTACAGTTTGTTTGTCTCATCCCCCTCGCCATATGTGGACAGAATAATTTCAGATTTACATGAAACCAGGAACTGCTATTATGGTGTAGTGCAGATATACTCTTGTTTTATTGATTGAGGCTACATTTTCAATGTAAGAATTAAGGTTGAAGTTGAATTACTTGGTTGGTCTCAAGAATTATAGCACCAAAACTTTAATTGCCTGGGTTTTCTATTTTGTGGGCATTTAAAAATTCCAAAATATATAGTATAATGGGACAGTGTACACAGCAGTAATTCTGAGAGAGACAAAATAGAATTACTTTTGTGTAGACTGTCCCATTATATATCCTTCATGTGGCACACAACAGGATGCATACTATAAAGATTTAAAAATTCATCTTTTGTTACCCCTTAACCCTTTGACGTGGTCATTTAAATTCCGCGGCCGCGGCTCCTGCGGTAATATATTGAGCCGGCCATTTAAATTTTGCTCGAAAATTATTTATTCATCATTGTTCTTAAATTCTATGAGATAGGAACATGAAACTTTCACTAAAATGATCTTAAATGGTGGTTTTATAACCTTACCTTATAATATGGGCGCCCTGTATCTCGGCCATGGAAGCAGGTTGTTTAGTATTTCAGCAGTGAATGGTACGCCTTGAAGGATGAAACTTTCACTAAAATGATCTTAAATG
>NW_019725426.1:347490-352776 GCF_002891405.2 Cryptotermes secundus
GAAGGAATGAGTTCTTTTCCCTCCCCCACACACATCCGTATCGTCTCAGGGGGTGACCACAGTGTTCTGCCTTAAATTGTGGCGTTTTTCTAAGAAATGGGTGCTATGTACTGTGCGAAAGCAATCGATTTTGCAGGCATAAATTTTTGTACATCCCTCTTCTAAGAATTCCAATTGAATGTGTTAGTGTAGCCAGCTCAGGGCAATATGATATTATAAACACCAGCACTATCACGTCTCTGGTGTTTATAGCTTCAGACAAACAAAACACATCATTCATAACAGAAACAGCTCGCAATAGCCACAGGAACGTTGCTGCAAGACAGGCATATGTAACGACGACTTAGCGCTCTTAAACGCGTGTGTCATTAAATACAGTCCTCCTGACAACAGGCCAGTGAAAAATCTAACAATCTGCAGCAAAACCATATATTATTATGGGCGTTATAACATACGTGTGCAGCTGGACGAAACATACACGTCGAACCCCCCCAGACGATTTAAATCCCTGACGAAATATACACGTCGAACCACGGCAACGGGTTAATTAACAGGAAGAATCGTATTTTGTTGTATTAGATAGGAATGCTGTAGGTTAGTGGTTAATACAGTTTTTTTTGTTTCCAGGCCCTAGGGGAGGTTCTGGTGGCCGCAGTGGCAGCAATCCTCGAGGAAATCGTGGCAGTAGTTTTGTTCGTGGAGGAGGCAGCAGGCAGTAGTCTGCATCATAAGTGGAACAGTGTTACAGCATGTTAAAACTAGTGTAATTGGAACCAAATTCTGGAGTCATGATTATGTGAATGACCAAGATTGTGACAGTGAAAGACAGTTTAATGAACGTGAATTTTTTCTCCACCCTAATTTGCTCCATTATGAAAAGCGAGTGTAAAATTTAGCCACATTTCAGTAATGTGGATGTAATGATTGCTACACTAGAGTCTTTTTATTAATTATGCAGGACAAACAGTCCTGTGAATATCAGGCTACTTGGTGTGGACTTGGTGGAATGTGACAACAGATTGGTTTGAAGGTGATGTGGGTTGTGAGAGAAGAGGAGTCAAGTTCATACCAGTTTCTTAGTATTAACTAAAATGTTTAGTGCCAGAAGGCAGTTTTCACAGGGCAACAACTGAGTAAAAGCATTAAATACAAAAATAATTTTACTATAAAAATACCAAAAAAAGAGAACACGTGTATTGAAAAAGTAACTGAAAACATAAAAAACGACTATTTCCTCTATCTTAAATGCATATCTTTATTTTGCTTTATTAAATATAAAGAAATGTTTGTTTTTCTTTGCAGTTGAGTGATCAGCATTATATCAAGAGTTTCAATTTCATTGTGTGATATGTATTATTATTATTATTATTATTATTACAATTATATCATCACCACCATCATCATCATCATCACTGCCTCCTCCTACTACTTTTTATTATTATTATTAATCACACTATTATCTTTAGCATGTAATATTAACTAGTTGTTATTACCACTATAATAATTTCTATTATTTTCCCCTGTTTATCATAAGAACATGTTTCAAGACTGCGTAATTTTTAAATCTGTTCCATACAATTTGCTGCTGTAATCCCTACAACAATATCACATTCAGTTCCAAATATAGTGGACCTCAGCCCACAAGTTGGATCTTCCAATAAAAATGCATTGCAACATGACTGTAGTTGAATTTACTATGATTGTCAGGTGCAATGTTCATTACAGGAGACCTTCTTTCCCGTTTTCTGTAGGGGATCTTGTTTGTATATGGTTTAGCCCCAGGCCCCTTTCCATCACCAAAGTAAATTATTCTGAAATGTAATGCCTGAATTATATAGAAGTCATGATTATGGTTATGTTAGCATATATGTACGAGAATGTAGAATTCATTTCCTATATGTATCTTATTTATTATTGACCGCCTCTGTGGTCTAGTGGTTAGAGTTCCTGGCTACAGATCCAGAGGTCCAGGTTCGATTCCTGGTGCTACCAGATTTTCTGAGAAGTAGTGAGTCTGGAACGCGGTCCACTCAGTCTCATGAGGATAACTGAGGAGCTATTTCAAGGAAATAGTGGCTCTGGTCTAGAGAACCAAACTTAACGGCCATGGGGATTTGTTGTGCTGACCATGCGACACCCTCTATCTGCTGAAGTTGGCGCTGACTTCACCGACAAGCAGCAGTCGCTCAGTCAGTATAGTTTGCTTGGAGACTAAAACCACAGAGTTTGTTTTTTTGTATATTATATATTATTAAGTGGACTTTTTCTTTGATGGATATATTTAAAATGGGTTCTGTAGATGTAGGTTTCACGGTCCTGAACTGCCATGAGATAAAATCTTACGGCAGTCTTTTTGGTGATGATTATGAACTTTGTGGATGTTTAGAACAATTCTTATATCTACTAACCTGAATGTAGTATGTTACAGAACTTGAAGGATGCTGTCTTATGTGTTAACATCAAATTTTTAACAAGTTCACATGCCCCAACAAATTTGAATGTTTCAAGTAGGGGATGTAACATTGTATTGTAGATAGTTACCCTGTTAAAGACCTCAGGTCGCTACTGTGCACTCCTAGGGAGCAGTTAGCAACCATGTGGGAGGTGAAAAATTCATACAGTATATTGGTTTGATAACTTGAAGGGAAGAAATCAATTAGGAGACCAGAGCATTATTGAAGTAGGTCTTAAATGTAGTTCAAGGATGTGGACTGGATTTATTTTACTTTGACCAGGGTGTTACTCCAACACTGGTGAAAGCCAAGGGCCATGGAGGTGACCAATTTTGGCAGCTGTTTTAGGTCCCATCTTGTTGTCCTAGTTCCTCAGTACTTCTAGATCTGTGTATTGTTTTAAAAATTCACTATTAATCTAGGAAAGAACTGTGTAAGAAAAGCAATCAGTAGTATATACATGCTTGATAAGGATCCCACCATTATTACATAATTTGTTCCTGGTAGCTTCAAAAGGTTTTGGGACTGAAGCAGATACATTGGCATTGTGTCAGATAGGCTGAAACCTGCCTATTCTTGTCTTAGCATGCATGTCCATTAACCCTTTGACGTGGTCATTTAAATTCCGCGGCCGCGGCTCCTGCGGTAATATATTCAGCCGGCCATTTAAATTTTGCTCGAAAATTATTTATTCATCATTGTTCTTAAATTCTATGAGATAGGAACATGAAACTTTCACTAAAATGATCTTAAATGGTGGTTTTATAACCTTACCTTATAATATGNNNNTGGGTGCTATGTACTGTGCGAAAGCAATCGATTTTGCAGGCATAAACTTTTGTACATCCCTCTTCTAAGAATTCCAATTGAATAGCCAGCTCAGGGCAATATGATATTATAAACACCAGCACATATCAGTCTCTGGTGTTTATAGCTTCAGAGCAAACAAAACACATCATTCATAACAGAAACAGCTCGCAATAGCCACAGGAACGTTGCTGCAAGACAGGCATATGTAACGACGACTTAGCGCTCTTAAACGCGTGTGTCATTAAATACAGTCCTCCTGACAACAGGCCAGTGAAAAATCTAACAATCTACAGCAAAACCATCAATTATTATGGGCGTTATAACATACGTGTGCAGCTGGACGAAACATACACGTCGAACCCCCCCAGACGATTTAAATCCCTGACGAAACATACACGACGAACCACGGCAACGGGTTAAACACAGTGGAATTATTCAGTTGTGATTATGCTGGTGGGTCTGATAGATCGTAGAGGGTAATGTGAAGTTTTGCTAGTGATTGGTTAGGTTGGTACCAGAAATACTGCAGATGCTTCAGATATTTGTGATGAACAGGATATTTCTTACCGATGGTACCATGAGTGGCATTACAGATTTAAGAAAAGCTATGAATTTTTCAATAGTGACCAATGCAGTAGATAGAACAAGAACGTGCTCATCTATGAGACAGAGCACAATTGAAATATCAGAGAATATAGGTTACCAAAGATGGGTTTCTCCTGTATGGAAATGTCATGGTACATCAACCATTGATTTTGCAGCAGCTCACCAAGTTTAATTCAGAGGTTCTTGCTATAGTTCATTTCATCCCTGCCACACCCATCTGCACTCTGTGTGAATGCACATGCAGTTGAGCCCATACTTGATTCTGTGATGTCACTATTGACATCATGTCAGCAGAAACAGTGGGTCTGTCTGTTGTGTGGGCGGAGTGATGAGGGGAAGGCACTTCAGAAGCCCTCCGAAGTGTGCCAAATTGACAGGAAAAGTTAACAGATTGCCACAGCCTGTTAGCTTCAGCAAGGGTAATGACCATTCTTAATTAGATTTTTTATTCATTTCTTTAGCCCATCCAGGCAAATGCTGTGCTGTTACTGTGAAATAGGCCATTCATCCCAGTCTTCTTTATACAGTCATCTGTTTATGTTAATTACTAAGTTACCTCTACAGTTTATCAGTAAATAATCCACAGTCTACAAAACACTCCTAATAAGTTCTTCAGTAGTTGTAGCGACATTATTGAAATCCTGGATAGGAAACACATGAAACAGACATGTACGAGCATGAGACAAGAAGTGGAAAACCTTTCAGGAACAAGCATTTCTCTGATAGACCCATTTTTTATTGTAATCGCAGTTTTACAACACTGTATTGTTTATTCCTTTTGATATGCCTATCCCCAGTAAAATGTTTTCGTAAATTATTGTATTTAACAACTGTGAGAAGAAAGATAGGGAGAGAGATGGTTGAAAAGTTGATTTGTGCAGATGCTGCCACCCATTACATATCTGATGGATTGTGTTACATGCTGCTGTATAACGCAAAAGGCTCAAGAATCGACATTCAGGCGGAGATGAGTCAGCATGAGGATTCAAGACTCATACATGCCTAATGTGAGCACATTTCAGTTACAAATATGGTAAATGTTAAGGCTAACCTTGACTCCTCCATAATGTAATTTAACCCGTTGCCGTGGTTCGTCGTGTATGTTTCGTCAGGGATTTAAATCGTCTGGGGGGGTTCGACGTGTATGTTTCGTCCAGCTGCACACGTATGTTATAACGCCCATAATAATTGATGGTTTTGCTGTAGATTGTTAGATTTTTCACTGGCCTGTTGTCAGGAGGACTGTATTTAATGACACACGCGTTTAAGAGCGCTAAGTCGTCGTTACATATGCCTGTCTTGCAGCAACGTTCCTGTGGCTATTGCGAGCTGTTTCTGTTATGAATGATGTGTTTTGTTTGCTCTGAAGCTATAAACACCAGAGACTGATATGTGCTGGTGTTTATAATATCATATT
>NW_019725426.1:353164-389751 GCF_002891405.2 Cryptotermes secundus
CATATTATAAGGTAAGGTTATAAAACCACCATTTAAGATCATTTTAGTGAAAGTTTCATCCTTCAAGGCGTACCATTCACTGCTGAAATACTAAACAACCTGCTTCCATGGCCGAGATACAGGGCGCCCATATTATAAGGTAAGGTTATAAAACCACCATTTAAGATCATTTTAGTGAAAGTTTCATGTTCCTATCTCATAGAATTTAAGAACAATGATGAATAAATAATTTTCGAGCAAAATTTAAATGGCCGGCTGAATATATTACCGCAGGAGCCGCGGCCGCGGAATTTAAATGACCACGTCAAAGGGTTAACTACAGAATTCTTCAGTGTTATTGTCAATGTGTGAAGTGTGTAACGAGGACCCATGGAACACAGCACAGAGCCAGCATGATGTTCCCTTCTGTAGGTGTCACAACTCTGCCCCTTATCTGTTGAACACTACAGGGATTATCTCTCTTAATAATATAACCAGTAACTGGTTTAATTTACAAGATAAATATTTTTGTTTCTCTCTTTTTTGACAGGACCTCACACCATACCCAGTTGTACTTTTTATTTTAAAACCTTTGGACCAGATCCAGCATAGAAATTGAAAATAGTTTTCTAAATGTTGGACAGCCTCACGAAGTCCATGTTTAAGGTTCATTCCTTTGGCTTATGACTAAGTGTCATGGCCAAGTTCTGGTTTTGTTGCATTGAACTGATGTGTTAGAACCTTCCATTCCTTATTTTATTGCATATTGTTGACGTATTCTGCCCTGTAATTTATACTGATATAGTTTCTTTGTATCGTGAGGACACCTGTTAAGATTGTGGTCTTCAGTGATGTGGTGTAATATACGAGGGTCATACTGAAAGTCGTGAACAACATTTTTTTTGTAAAGTAACATGCTTTATTATTGACAAACCAAATACACCACCTCAATCTACAGACCTTTCTTTATTTTTCCACATAATCGCCACTTCTTTGTACACATTTCTCCCATCATTCTGGGAGTTTGAAAATTCCCCTTATGCAAAATTCCGTTCCGGTCATCCGAAGACACTGACGCACTGCTTTTTGAATTGCCTCCCTTGCCTCAGAACGTCCACGCTGCTGATCATTCACAAATCTGAAAAGATGGTAGTCGGAGGGTGCCAGATCAGGGCTATAGGAGAGATGTGGAAGAACTTCCCACCCCATCTTTGCAGTTGCTTCCAATGTGACCTTTGTGGTCTTCAGTCAATAACCGCGGGACCCAGTGAGCACAAACGTTCCTATACTTCAAGCTTTCAATCATCTCCTGTACTGCACTGTGCCCTATTCCAAGTTTTCGGGCTATTGTGTCCATAGTCACACGCCTGTCATCTTGAATGATCTCATCCACTCTTTCCTTGTTGCGTTCAGTTGAGGCTGTTCAAGAATGACCGCTCCGAGGCTCATCTTCGATGCTGGTGTTCCCATCTTTAAAATGTTTCACCCATCTTCAAACACTGCTCGCACCCATTCACACACTTCCATAAGCACGCTGAATTCAGAAAGCAGTGTGTCAGTGTCTTCAGATGGCTGGAACGGAATTTTACAGAAGGGGAATTTTCAAACTCCCAGAATGCTGGCAGAAATGTGTACAAAGAAGTGGTGATTATGCAGAAAAATAAAGAAAAGTCTGTAGATTGAGGTGGTGTGTTTGGTTTGTCAATAATGAAACATGTTACTTCACAAAAAATTGTTGCTCATGACTTTCAGTACGACATATGTAGTTTGGTAGTACCTATTTACTAGACTACACGGCATCACTTCCCAGAAGACCATAAACTTACAGTTCACTGGTATGAAAACTTCACTTCACCTATGGATATCTAATATTTTCATTGTTTGATTTGTAAGATATTCTGTGACTACTCTTGAGGAAAAGAATGTGTGTAATATTCATTGTATTTCCAATGCCCATTGTCTTCAAATCTTCAACAGAATCCAGCCACCTGGTAGCATATCTGCCTGTTTGTCGAGTGCCCTCTGAAAATGTACCACTACTCGTACTATACAAGGACAGCACAGTTCACTTTTTCATCAGTAGACCTTAATTTTGTTAGGTTGTTTCAGGTGTTTCTTTCCAGCTGCAACTGTTAACAGCTTCTCAATAATTAAGGCATTTTATGGGGTAGGGTTGTAACTCCACATCCAATCCCACAATCTGGAAGAGCAGGTTATCCTGTTTTGTCTGGATCATTACCATCACCTTTGACCTATCTGGCATGGGACAACATACCAGAAGCTATGCTGCCACTGGCATGGCTCACAGGATAATAATGCAACCATAATGCAAGACAAATGGAAAGAAGCATTCCATAGTTTGTGCTGATCCCCAGGGTTAATAGCCTTTACTGTTATGCTCATTATCTGCACGGATTAGCTTGAAGATATGCTAGCTTTGTTCATGTGTGTGAGAGGTATGTACGATGGGGTACCCAAAAGAAACCAAACTAATTTTTTTGTGGGCAGAGCTTTTGTAGTACCTCGTTTTGCCACTATGAGCACATAGAGCTAACATTCCTGAGTCGATAAGCCTACTACCGTTGCTTCAGAAGGTAAGGACTAGTTTCGGCAGAGTTTATAGTGACAACTGTTTGTGTGATCGTCGTTTTTGCAATGGCTGATTTTCGTGAACGGTGTGCGGCGGTGAAATTCTGCTTTTTGCTTGGGAAAAGTGGAACAGAAACTCTTGAAATGTTAAAAACGGCGTACAAGGACGATCCCATGGGGAAAACTCAAGTGTTTGAGTGGTTTTCCCATTTCAAAAATGGTGAAATGTCAATTGATGACAAACCTCGTTCTGGTTATCCTTCCATGGCCCAAACACATGAAAATGTTGAAAAAATTTGTGAAATCGTCAAGGAAGATCGACGACGGGCCATTGAAGAAATTGTGGAGCTGTCTGGAGTGACTTGGAGCTCAGTTCAGCAAATTTTGACAGAAGATTTGGGAATGAAAAGGGTGGCTGCGAAATTCGTGCCACAGCTGTTGACTGCTGAACAAAAACAAGGTCGTGTGGAAGCATGCTGTGCTTTGAAAGAAGAGTCCCGAAATGATCAAAACTTTTTTTCAGCATTTTGCTGATGTTGCTGAGGTGAAGGAAAAAACGACGGAGGCGCTGTCAAGCATCTCAAAAGATGAATTTAGACAATGTTTTGAAAAATGGAATAAAAGACTAGACAAGTGTATTAGTGTAAGTGGAGAGTACTTTGAAGGGGATTGAAGGTTTGTGCTTAAAATTTGAATAAATAAGTTTAAAAAAAAATAAGTTCAGTTTCTTTTGGGTACCCCCTCATATTCGTAAATAAGGGCAGTGAAAGGAATAGGAAAATGAGATGTTTATCTTTCAAACGTTTTCCTTCTATTCTGTAAGACGGTAGTCAACAAAACATATATGCTGAGATGGAGTCTGTAATACAGGGCTAGCCAGTATGCAGTTGGTATTTTTGAGTGTTTCATTAAAACAGAAGTAGCATTAAAATCTGATTATGTAGTGGGTAACAGTAGTGATTTGCTGTAGAGTCTAGCAGAGGTAAGGTGCAAAGTGTATGAGCAGAAGTAGGCAAGGAGCATGAAGCTGGCAAAGGCAGAAGCCCCCCCCCACACACACACACACACACACACACACGCAGTCACGGGAGCAAGACACAACACAAAGCACAATACACACATGAAAGTAGGAAGAGTGCTCCGATAGAAGAGGATAGGTGTGACTCGCGTATTGAGATGCGACGTAGGGATAAAAAATCCTGAACAGTTTTAATATTTTTAATATTTATCAATATATATGATGAACATATATTTTAGTTATTTTAGTATGAAGACGGCAAGGCATGCAGTGAAGTAGTTTAATGTAAATCGAAAAGCACCTGAAGATGGCACCTTTGTGCCGAAACATGTAGTGCAGGAGTGAAGAGTGAGGTGGATGAGTGTATGCACTGTAAGATGGCTGGAATAAATCATGGACATAAATCAGTGCAACAGGACGCTAAAATATAACAGTATAAGGTTTGTTAATGTTTTGCCTGATAATGGCTTCATGAACCAAAACATGTTCTGGTGTAGGACCAGTAAACTCCGTTATGCACGGTGAAATATGAGCTAGTTATTTGGTAAATTGTGTTTGACAGGAAAAACAAAACTCCTATATAACATCTTCCTCTCTCTTCCATTCTGCAGCTGTCTAGCCTGTTCAAGGATCCCCTGTACTTAAAGGTGAGTGTGTTCAGATGCCAGGCGCATGTATCAGTTTTCGTTAGAATATGCAGTGCTCTAGTTGTGCAGGTCACATTCTGTGAGGGTTTGTGAACCTTTTTTTAGCAGACATGCCCCTACACAGTGGTAACTTAATCTTTCTCTCAGACTAATGTGATGTATAGTGTCTTGGGGAGTCCAGTGGAGCTCA
This sequence comes from Cryptotermes secundus, assembly GCF_002891405.2. Classification (NCBI taxonomy): domain Eukaryota; kingdom Metazoa; phylum Arthropoda; class Insecta; order Blattodea; family Kalotermitidae; genus Cryptotermes; species Cryptotermes secundus. The sequence continues at coordinate 357,588 of NW_019725426.1, forward strand.
TTAAGTATGGGATGATAAACTCAAGAACCATGAAATGGATTACAACACTCACAGCTAAGAAGGGAACATACATCACAAGACACGGTTTACACAGAATATAAGAAAAATGACCCCCATAGTGGAAGAACCACATGCAAGTTTTAATTAAGACACATAAGATGATGAATTTTAACAAGATTTAGTGTGTGTAAATTTATTATAGTTGACAAATCCGCACTTTTTAAATAATTTTATAAAGACATATAAAGGCAAGCAATGCAATAGATTAGCGTAATTGGGGCACCTGATGATGGCACTATGTTGCCAAAACATGTGAAGCAACAGGTGAAATTGAGTGCACTACAAGACAGCCACTGTATACATATCATGAATGAAATGGAATCTCACAATTTTTTTTGTTTTCTCTGAATTAATGAACAATTATTTTCTTTTTTTTTTTTTTTTTTTAAGAGACAGAAATGAATGTAGGACATCACATAATATTGATCTCATGCGTAGCTCACTAAATATTTATCAGAGCAAGAAATGTTGGGAGCAGAAGTTGTAGAGAAAAATAAAATGCATGCTTTGAGCCGTTGTGCCCTAAAGGTTAGTGCCTCTTGCAGTGCGAAAGTGGCTGTGAGGGTAAAACATCTTGAATCAGTGGTGTGCTTGAAGGAAAACAGAAATTTTGACCAGTCATAATGTGTGTTGAGGTGAACAGTCAATGAAGCTGTTTGTATACAATTGTTATATGTTGGCAGTCCTGGAGTGGCATCATTCGAGGGAAGCTGTTCCTAGTGAGCAAGTTCCATGCGGTGCCTTCGCCTCCTGAACTATCCGCCTGCTGTGTGAAAGGTGCGTGTCACATCAGAAAGATACCTCTAGCTTTCTTGTCAGAATGTTTGGAAAATTCATACAGCGTTGCTTGAGGCAAGCTGTGGTACTTTGTGCAGGGAGCTTAATTTCATTAGTAACACAGTTTCAAAGTAAACAAAATAGTGTGGTGCTCAGGCAGGTAAGAGTCGGGTTAACTCACCAAAACCGGATATTCAGGAACCCAGGTAGACATGTCGCAGCCATTCTGCAGAGCTGGGTTGGGCTTGAAATTTGAAGGCCCAGATTCTTGCATATTATATATTTTTATGAATCCATTTTATATAAATTCATTGAGAATGAAGTTATTTAATTTGAATCCACCTGATGGTGATGTGTCATGATCCAAACATGTAGTTGTTCAGTATAAGCATGATAAATTAATCAAGACATTATGGTCTGTTTAATTTTATTGTCAAGTCATGCTGTGTCTGCAGCCTCCATTTTACAGTGATACTACAACAGAACAGGATTCAAAGAACTAAGTATGCATTTGTGATTGCACTAGTATGGAAAATTCCTGTTGAAATTTTTTCCAAATTTTGCCCTTCTCTAGACTGGAAAATCTGTTCTCACATGTGTCTAGTATGGGAACAGCGGTGGAGTTATGTCACCACTAGGATGGCACTAGATGCTAGTGTAAAGATACTTCTGGTATTCATACTCTGGTCAGACATTCATATACAGGTCTTTTCTTCTGTGAGGTTACCTCTGCAGGGCACAGTGTACTGGGGTTCATACAGTAGATAGACGTAGGTAGGATGAATAATGAATTGAAATGGATATGGCAGGAAGTGGTTGTTACCTGATTTCATATGCTACCACTGCCTGGCATTTGCTGATGGGGGTCTGAGGGAAACCACAAAACAGCAGTCAGGGTAGCTGCTTGACGACAGAACTCTGTCTTGAGTTCAGCAGTACCCAGAGGTGTGGATGCGATGATTCCTGTACAGTGAATCCTTTGTTTAAACTGTCTGGGTGGGGGCAGCAGGTTTAACCAGTAAGCTGTATACAGTTTCACAACTTTGTGATGAGGAAAATTGTTAATGGAAGGAGCATTAAGTGGTGCTGTCCTCACAAAGAAAATGGCAGTTCATGTTGCTGGTATGGTGTATGGGTACAGCACCCTTTTGGAATAGAAGATTACTGCCTGACAATGGTGACAAAACTTGTAACTGTTACACAGAACGTTCTCCGTCTCCGCAGAGCATCCATCAGAAAGGCTTTCTCTTCAGAGTGAGAGCAGACAAATGCATTTCCCCTTATCAAAATGTGGTAACGTACTTCTAAGCAGTGCTGTGAGTACTCAAGGCACACATGAAGAATGCCGCAACTTGCTCCTAAAGCTCAGTGCATCCAAACTGAGGGTCCTCAGAGTACTTCATGATGATCAGTTGCATCTGTACCACTGCTTGTGGAGAGGTCTTCTGTTTTCAGAGACAATCACCCTCTAGGAACGCAATCCCGTGAACAGATATGACACTAACACACCACAGGTGAGCTTACTTCACATAACATTCTTCGGACTGATGAAGCAAGTTTGTTCAGCATCCATCTCAGGCATGGGATAATCACTGGGAACATTACTGTGGTGCCCCATCTCATACCTGAAGATGTGCCTCTAGCTTAAAGACAGAGGTCATGGATTTAGCACTGAGGATATCCAACATTGGGCATGGAGACCTCCTTGGTTGCAGGATCCTCTGGTGGCAAGACTTCCCAAGCAGCTGTAACAGTGGTTGATGTCAGCATGTTAAGGGTGTATTGGAGAGGAACCATGCCATGCACTGATTGGAACACCTTTTGTGACTACTGAGCAGCCCATGCATTGATCACTTGATAGCTTGTGCCACTAGACAGTGAAGCATATCTTGAAAGCTAAACTTCACAGGACACATGTTGTACAATGTATTTGATGTTCTTTTAGTTTCACCCTGCATAGTGTGCTCAGACTTACAGTTTGTAAAGCCCTGAATAAATGTTACAGTGTATTGGCAGTTTGGGAGCAGTGTCATTGAAGAAAGTCTGTGTTGAGTTTGTCAGCGAGCAAGAAATGTGCAGCGTCTGCCTCTTCAATTGTGCATCATCTACGAGGAGCACCCTGTACCACAGGTGTCATCTTAAAGTCACTCTTCTATGCCAGCATTTTTGGATCTTGTTCTTTAGATATAGTGAAATGCAATTCCTACGGTGCATTATAAACTTCATAAATTTTTTACATAACTCCACCCCCCCTCCCCGCTTCAGTACTATACATGGAGGACTCCAGATCCCCTACTCTAGGCATCTGGATATGTGTAACAGGACCTCATATACAGGTGGTGAAGGGAGGGTAGGCATTCAGGTAGTTAGTATAGCAGCATGTGTTTAGTCTCGTCTGCAGGGTCATGACACAAGATTAGTGAATGACTTGCTTTAACAGTATGAAACAAGATTCCTGCTTGAATATTGTATTTGAAAATGATGGGTCTATTCCTGCTTTCAGGTGCTAACTTGTGTTAGGGGGAGCCACATATAGGCTTGGTTGGTGGCATTCATTAGAACAAGCCATCAGCCAGTCAGAAAATAACAGCACTTCTGTGGTTCAACCCTTGCCACTAATGAAAGAAAAATAAAACTTTTTGTGCTTTATTCTTTGTACACCCCAATAATTTGTATCATTTTGCATTGCAGGCCAGATCATAGTCTGTGCTGGGCGTGTACAGGAGGCTTCTGAGATGCTGTAGGCTCTGGATGCAAGAATTTGATGACAAGAGGAGGTAAACGAAGTTAATTTTGTTTCCATGTTGCGTTATATTATATTACTTTATCATCACATTTTCATTCAGTTTACATAGTTTCAGTGACACTCAAGCATTAGTATTAAGTAGCAACCAGGAAATGCATGGAAATTTATGAATGACATGAAATAATAGTTCTGATGCCTTTTAAAAGCCAGGGGACTAGGATTCAAGGCGAGAGCACAGTGATACGTGTGTTATCCTCACAAGGCTGAGTGGACCCCTTTCCAGACCCACTAACTCAGAAAATCTGGTAGCGCCAGAAATTGAACCCAGGACCTCTGACCACTAGACCACAGAGGCAGTCATAAATAAATCATTGCTATTTTAATTAGCCCACATGTGAAATGTTTTAATATTTTTCAACCCAGCATTTACAACAGGCACAGAAATTATCTGGAAGTATGTCAGATGAACAAAATGTATATACTCGTACAATTAGTCTAAGCATGGCAGTGTTCATTATTTCCATGAAAAAATACAAAACACATTTATGAAAACTATGAGATGACAACAACAAATGACAGTATTTCAGTTGTGTTGTGTCATCATTTGGTATTAGAAAGTTGACCTTTATGTGGAAAAGCCCTGTAGACAATTATTAATATGCTTATTTTAGGAAGTTGTTATTCCAAACTTCAGAATGTGCATATTAAGTGAAACTGTGATCTGAAAATCTTTCTCAGGGGCTGTAATGTGTAAGGCTGATAACACTTCTGGGAAACTGCAGTTGCCAGTTCCCTTGTGTGCCCTTGCCCTAAGAGTGGACAAACAGAGGGCTATTTGTGAAATCGGTAGTTAGGGAAGGGAAGTGGCAAATACTTCAATTAATTTTCAACAGACATTTCACTGGTTATTATAAATTTCATGTACATATGAAATGGAACCAGAAAACATACTGATGTAACATAATGGCATGATTCAGTCATTATTAATAAACTTAGTTCGTAATGGAGTTATATTCTGCTTGACATCTCTGCTGTAAGGTTTATGTAGAACACCTGCTGCATGTGTTAACTGCAGAGCACAGTCGGGATGTGCTCCTCCTGGAAGTAATGTACACTCACGTTCAAAAATGGCTGCTAGACCATCCAAGAGTTCAATGAAACCAAATGAAATAGCTGCACGTCGCACTCTGTTTAGTTCCTGTAAGAGCACAGTAAGATTGCTTGTTACTGCTGCACACATGAGATCACTTGTTAGAAAATGAACAAAATGGTGAACAGATGACATTCCTTTGCTAACCCTTTCCTTGCCTGAAATGCTTCTATATAAATTGCTTGAATTTACAATTTACAAATGTCCTGTTTTCTTCCGATCTCTTTCAGCCATCTTTTGATGGTTCAGTAGATCATGCAATAAATGGTTTGTTTTGCGTGTTGACTTTAGTTTCAAAGTGTGAAATAAAATAAAGAGATTTTTGTAAAATAAGTTACTAATGACTGAAAAGCAACAACTACATACAGACTGCAGAAAAGATTTCTTTCATAAAGGCCAAATGTCTTAGTGTCTTATGCGAGATGTATTTTGTGTAGCATGGATAAGATGGATTTCTACAATTTATACCAACCTTGTAAAATTGTTGTGTTTTCTCTGGAAGTTTGCGTGCATGCCGAAGTATTTTCTGTATGTCAGACTGCAGTCCTGCTTGTCTTATCCAGACCACACAGTTCTGGGAGTAGCTTCTTTTTTCCAGTGGACGAACAGGAAATGAAGGTTCAATCTCGATTTCTTGATTCATAGAATGAAAGTCATCCAAAGAGCCCAATCTGTTCAGATCTCCCAGCCATGGTACAACATTTGATCCAGGTTCTAGGATTGTAAGCATTAAGTTTGACTTCTTCTTGCTATCAGCCCATGAATAAACAAATCCAAACCAATCCTCAGCTAAAAGACAAAGTGCTGCCATGTTTTCCACTTTCAATGCACCATGCAGTAGTACACAAAACGACGGTATTCTTCCTTCATCTACCACAGATTCATCTTCAGAATCTACTTCTACTTTCACTCCAGCTGATATGCCTGCAAAAGAAATGGGTGAAATTGGCCATTTTTTAAAATAATGGCAGTTACATACTCTTATGTGAAAGTGAACAAACAGAAAGCAATGACTGCCATGTTCATAAAAACATCACAGTAAATATTTATTGAAAATGAAGAAGAGGAAACACAAAAATTCAGGCATGTGACTACATACTGAGTATGTATACATTACACAAATGTGATCTTGGAATTCTGATTCAATACACATTATAGGTATAAGCCATAGCAAGGCATAAATATGGTTACAATATATAAATACAGCTGAATTGTATGAGGGCATCTGTGTTTGCACAAGCCAATATCAGCAGCAGTTCTCCAGAGGTGGGGATATGTAAAAGCCAAACAATAATTGAGAATAAGCGCAGGCCAGACACACTGCACTTCAGCTGACCCACCTCCTGGCCACCAAGCATATGACTCCTTGTGCCTGCAAGATCCAGTTCAAACCTTTAGCTATCCAAACATAGAACACATGTTCATAGCAGTGCTTCTTAGCAGCTGGAGGGAGGGACAGGAAAGAACTGAGCAGAGTCTCTTAGAGAGGCATGTTTGTGAGGTAAAAGTTTCGTGTTATGTTAACGAAGGCATGCCTACAAACTTGGATGCAGTAAGATTAAGTCACAGCTTGTCAGAACAAAGACTGCTGCACTGTCAGTTTAATGTGTTCGTAAAATATCAGTATGCTTTTTTTACAAAGCAGTAACTTGAGACAATACTAAAATACAACCATTTTAATAAAAAGAGAACTAGAAAATTTAAATCAATACAGTTGGCAGTATACTGAACATACATGTATCTCATGCTGCTACTGCAAATATTACCATAGTTGTATCATTAGAGGGTTAAACACAGGAACAATTCTACCTTTACATTTTACATCATATTAAGCATAAGAATGTAGTTTATCTCTTCTGAGTTGGCTTAACCATCTTTTGCTATTTGTATCACTTTCCCTGAAAACCTACAAAATTTGTTTGTTTTTTTCCCATAAGGAATAAGTTTCTGTCATTTGCTAACTGTGGACCTTAACATTTGAAGGCATGGAAGCAGGGCTAAAAATACTATGGGGCTGTGAAAAAAAAATTAGTAAATACATTTAATGAACTGTATAAACATACCTTCTACCTTTCCAGTTGGGTGAGGAAGCACTAAATGCCGAGAAATAGCCATGGGGCTCCCAACATCAGCCACATCTATGAAACCACATACTTCAATGGAATCAGAGATGCTTCTTTTCACTGACTCGAAGTCATTTGATTTACAGAATGGCTGAAAGTAATGAGGAATTATTCATATTTCTTTTATGGTTGAATTACATTTCTGCTGTGCATATATTTCCAATGTTAAGAGCTCATGATTTTGGCTACTCCTTCCTTTACTTCTGTCAAATAACTGCATTTTTTTACTTCTGCAACCACCTTTACCCCATACTAGATACACGATATGAAAAATGTCTGTGAGCTCAAACAGTTCTTATCCAAAGGCACTTTACAGGTAGAAATCACAAGAGATGAAATTTCTATCATAATAAGCAGTACAATCATTACAGAAAGTTCACAGTCTGAGGTGAAGAAACCCCCAAAAGTAAAGGCATTGTTGTTTATATTCTTACATCAACACAGAGGCACTAGGTGCATTTTATTTATTTATTTACTTACAGCTTATGTCATGTCAGATCCTCACACTATACAGAGTTATACATCACACACAAGCTCTTGATACTGTGCTTGTTTGTTAAAAGAACAAGCAGAAAATGTTATACAACATATCTCCCGAGAAGCTTGGTTTTCAAGATACGAGGGGGTACCCAAAAGAAACCGAACTTATTAACTTATTTATTCAAATTTTAAGCACAAACCTTCAATCCCCTTCAAAGTACTCTCCACTTACACTAATACACTTGTCCAGTCTTTTATTCCATTTTTCAAAACATTGTCTAAATTCATCTTTTGAGATGCTTGACAGCGCCTCCGTCGTTTTTTCCTTCACCTCAGCAACATCAGCAGAATGCTTTCCTTTCATGTCTCTTTTCATTCGAAGAAACAAAAAAAAGTTTTGATCATTTCGGGACTCTTCTTTCAAAGCACAGCATGCTTCCACGCGACCTTGTTTTTGTTCAGCAGTCAGCAGTCGTGGCACGAATTTCGCAGCCATCCTTTTCATTCCCAAATCTTCTGTCAAAATTCGCTGAACTGAGCTCCAAGTCACTCCCGACAGCTCCACAATTTCTTCAATGGTCCGTTGTCGATCTTCCTTGATGATTTCACGAATTTTTTCAACATTTTCATGTGTTCGGGCCGTGGAAGGACGACCAGAACGAGGTTTGTCATCAACTGACATTTCACCATTTTTGAAATGGGAAAACCACTCAAACACTTGAGTTTTCCCCATAGCATCATCCTTGTANTGGTTTCTTTTGGGTACCCCATCATACGTGTCACCACAAATGAGGCAACATAACTTGCCAGCAGTGCCGTTTGTCATGATGATAAATAACACATTGTTAGGAGTACTGAAGACACAGACTGCATAGGAGTAATGGCCTAAGTTGAGGTACTCTTTTGGCAACTGCCTGTGTAGACTGCAGAAAATCAAGATGATAACCTCAGGATATCGTGACTCTGGGCTCAGGCTTGAACCCAGAATATTAAAATACAAACCAGTAGCCCTAACGACTTGATAATGGTGTTCATTTATCAGGTGTAAAACAAAAGTAAATGTATCCCTGTAACAGGCCGTGGAGGCCCATAGTGTTGTGAGATGTTGAGGCCCCCACATTTTCTAGACAGTCGGCTCAAAGATGGCGGTGACGTTGTCAGCCTTACATGCTGACCACCTATTACCCCCAGGAATATTTCTGGTACTCATTTTTGTTAGATGCTGAGTCGACCCCAGGGCCATAGTGCAGCTGGAAGGATTAGGTAAACTGAAACAATCCACCTCATCAGGATTTGATCCCGCAACCTTCCGGCTTGTAGCATAGTGCCTCAACCAGCTACACTACTGCGTGCTGCCAGTTAGGTGTAAAGAAGAAAGTTACTTCATGCAACATACGGATGAGAGCATGTGTACCGAACGTAGTAATGTGATTTCATATTTAACTTTTTGCTAGCAAAGAAAAATAGGTCACCTGCGTGTTAATCATAATTCAACTCACTGTCAGAATTTGGACATAAATACAATATTTCATCTCTGAACATATACACGTACTCATATTACTGCCTTACATTTAAACACAATCTGTATCTAACATATTAATTTTGTACAATTATAATTTTTAAGTAAAACTGTGTACATTTAATGGAAGTGTTGTGTTCATAATGCACAGTGTTTTGACATGTGGTTGAAATATTCAATTTACACTAATGAAAGAGTTAATAATCAACACTTTACTATACATAACACAATTGAATGTAGGTATGCTTAGCATACCAAAACATATGAATATAGAGAATTTAAATTAAGTGGTCTGAGAATGGTAGAAAATAATTTAAATGGCACAGTAATAAGTGAAGATTACTGTCTTATGGAATGTGACACCATGCTGTGCGATAGACAGGGACCAACATTCCTCTGGAACACTGATGTCTATCTACCAACCACACAGCATTGCGTTCTGAAAGACAGCAATCCTCATAGCCACCACCATGAGAACCTCAAATCTCACAAAACTGTGAATGAAACAACTCCAAATAGGCCACACATTTTAGAAGTTCAGTGTTACCCTGTAAATTTTGCTTAGGATACAATGTTCTTGCAGTCAGCAATCCACTTCATTTGTTATGAAATTTTCTCACTTTAATGGAAATCACCATTCTATTTCTTGTGTTCAGGGTATGCATAGTGGTCCCCAAGCTGTGGCTCACAAGTGCCTTGCAGGTATACAAAATGTTTCAAGTGGAATAATTTGTAAAGTGATGTTCTTGTGTGACTGTACTTTCTCTTTCGGACGTAAAATGATTTGTGAGACACCATGTGCGGAACAAGACAGGTCAAGTAGATGTCTGTAGAAGAACTTCTTGAAAAAATATAGTTTTTAACTTTCCTAACTTTCTTCCTGCCATGTCTACTAGGCTATTTCTAAAAATAAAATTTGGCTGGGAAATTCCACTCCAGTACAATACGAGTACAGTTTCAACATATATCCTTTGGAATTTTGCATACCAAACTGGTACTTCATTTATTGGAAGATGAAGGTCAAATTGGAAGAAATGAAGTATGTAGTAGACTACCAGGCAATCCCTAATGAAAAGGTCGCAGTGGAAACTATCAGAGCACTGGAGGACTAATATCTAGCCATAGGGCTCCACTAATAGCCAAAGAAATGGACCCAGGGTGATGGTGGGTCCCAGAAGAAGTTGGTCACTGCCCACAGATGGATGCCCTGCTATGCCATACCTGCACGGTGTAAGGGACAGTCACAAAGGATTGATGGTTGAGAAGAGACGACAGAAAAAGCAGACCAAGGACTATGCCATATAAGGAGCCCGTAAAAGATGAACATTCGAGAAGAAATGACAGGCAGCTTAAATTTAACAGTGGCATAAGGAACCAAGGCCTGAAACAGGAGCTATGTCTGAGAAGCAAGAAGATATTATATGAGGCCTGAGACAAACTCATGAAGCGAGCAGTCAGGATTTCCATCGGGTTGTCGAAAATGAGTGACTCTACATGGTGGAGGGGTAGGCCCCTTCTGAAACAAAAGAAGAGACGTCCAAACCACAGCTGTCAAAAAGATGATGGTGGTACACGTGGACCAGCTTACACTTTAACAGGGAAGCACTTGGGATGAATAGCCTTAAGGGCAGAGCAGTTTGAGAGTAATCACTATAAGAACCAAGCCACAGGGAAGGAAGGTGAGGCTGATCACAGACGTCACAAGCATAATCCTCAGAAAAGAAAAAATTGCAGTATGCCTGTAGGCTATTTGAGATAAGCACCCTTAAGAAGGGAGCAATGTGGCATGTAGACCCGTTGCTAGGTAATGACTGTGAAATAAGCAGGTATACAATAGCCGTTGCTAGGTAATGGCTCTGCCAACAGGCACAAATGCAACAACTGCATTGCAACAGTTTTCTACACAGTCCATGCCAAGATGTTATAATCAGGGAAAGTGAGGAGTTAGTGAAAACTTGACTCTGGAGTGAGTGAGTGAGTGAGAGGACTCCTGCAGTACAGCGGTTGTGAGCTGTTGCTGTTAGAAGCTGGTGGCTGAGGCCAGGAGAAAGTTCAGGAACCCAGAGGAAGGGGAACGTCTGCTGTTGGATGCTGTTATCAGAAGAGCAGGCTGAGAAGACTTGTGTGCTCTAGTGAACTGTAAAGTGTGTTAATTAGTGAAATGGTTATACTTACTTGTAGTCGCAAATCTGTAAGAGTTCAGTAAATTCAATTACCAGTCCAAACCCCACCTATAGTTACACATGACTGTATTTTTTATATTGTGGCTGGGCAATGACCATGAAATAAGCAGCTATGCAACAGCCATTGCTAGGTAATGGCTGCAGCAGATGCATGCAACAACAGAAGAACTGCTGGAAGGGGTGTTCTCTGCGTGGTCTGTGCCGAGGCTACATAAAAAGGGAAGAGTCTTCAGACGGCAGTGAGAAGAGTAGGAGGTTGGAGTGAAATGACCACCAGCCTAGGATTTAGTTGGAGCAATGAGTTAACTGTGAGACACTCGCCAGCCAGTAAGGACATGAACAAAGAAGATGAGGAAGCTACAGTGGTGAAAGCTGTTACCAGATGCCAACCAGTGAAGACACAGCAGACTGAGAAGACTTTGTATGTGCTGCAGTGAACTGCTGTGTGTGTGAATTAGTGTTAGCGCTATAGTTATTTGTAGTTACATTTTGTAAGAGTTCAGTAAATCCAATTACCAATCGAAACCCAGTCTATAGTCACTCAATCACGTGACATTATATTCACTATACTGAAAAATGTCAATTTATGACATAAGGCAATTTTTATACGAGTCCCCTTTCCGTGTTTGCATGTGAGCATTTATGAAGTTCAAATACAGTACAGGTCATACTAGACTGATACAAACCAAAATAAAATTAACCAAGATCAAATTTTATCAAAATCCATTCATTTACTCTAGTGATGAAACATACAGTCAGGTGAATGGACATGAGATCACCTATATCCATTCTCTTGGTGTGGAAAATGCAGGATAATGCTTATCTGAGATATCTGTGCCAAAGTTAAGCAGCAGATAGTGTGAACTTCACTGCTATTTCTTAACATACATAGGCCAGTCAAAAAGTTCCAGGAATTCCCCTGCAGATGAAGAACGAGTGATAAGATAGCGCACACACTGTGGTGGTGGGAAGCTCAGCATGTCTGCTCGCAGGCCCAACAGGTCTGGACAGGTTTCAGTGTGCAGTGTCGTTACTGTTCCATTTGAATTAGATGTGAGTGTTGGTCATTCAGCGCAATGTCGCAGTTCGAACAGCGTGCGATCATCAAGTTCATGTCCAAATTGGGAAAATCTGCTTCAGAGACGCCATCGGCCCTGCAGCAAGTTTATGGTGATAGTGCACTAACGAAATCTGCACTTTACGACTGGTTTTCCCGGTTTAAGAATGGGCAGGAGACGTTAGAGGATGACCAGCGCAGCGGGAGACCTTCAACATCCAGAACCGAAGAAATGATTGGAAGAGTGTGACAACTGATTCGATGTGATCGAAGAATGACCATCATGGAGTTGGAGCAAGAAGTTGGTACTGTTACTGGCCATTTCTATGTGCAAGCTTTGCAGAGGTTGCACAATGTGGTTACGAGGAAGCGGCACGACAAGTGGCAGGGACAGTGGTTTTGGCATCACGATAACACACCAAGCCACACATCGCTTGTTGCGCAGCAATTCCTCACCGTAAAAAACATTCCTGTCATCACTCAACCACTATACTCTCCAGATCTCGCTCCAAGTGACTTTTGGCTGTTCCCTACTCAAAGGGACACGTTTTGCAACCATGGAGGACATAAAATTGAATGTGATGGCTGAGCTCCAGAAGATTCCAAAAGAAGCCTTCCACTGCTGCTTTCAACAATGGCAGGATCGATGGAGCAAGTGTGTGCGCGCAAGGGTCCTACTTTGAAGGTGAATAGGTAAGCGTTGCCATATGTCCTACCATTAGAGTGCTATACCACCATTCCAGGAAAATTTTGACTGCCCCTCTTATGTCATACGTGATATAAAATCAGTCTGTAAATCATTGGCCAGACTGCCTCATAGGCCTAAAACAAATTCACTGGCAGAAGGAAAGGTAATGGGAGGGATTACTGAAGTGATAAAGTTTGTAGAACATTACACGTCTATGTACCAAGTCCATCAATGATGCAACAATCATTAAAATATTCACCATTTAACAGTAACACAACATGTTAGGCCACAAATGGCCATCCTCAGGTGTTTCAATGCATCCAAACTGCTACACTGCTTTGACGTGCTAAAATTGTATGTTGCAGTCCACTTAAAATAACATAAATAATTACCTACAATTCATTAAGATTTTTTCTATTAAAATCTTTCATAAAATGCTATTCCACCTCATAAGGGGCGTCATCCACTTTTTTAAAGCTATGTGATATTCCCTCTAGCAGCATGTGGTGTTGTCTTCACTAATCTAGTGAAGATAACACCACACACTGCTAGAGGGAACAACACACAAGCAAGGGGCATATTGCAGACATAGCAAAACAACGGACTAATGAAACAGAAGAACAAGCTGCTGAAACAAACTGTCTGCAATATCACATAGCTTTAAACAAGTGGATGACACCCATTATGAGGTGAAATACGATTTTATGAAAGATTTTAATAGAAAAATATTTTAATGAATTGTAAGTAATTATTTATGTTATTTTAAGTGGACTGCAATGTACATCAAAGCAGTGTAACAGTCTGGACGCATTCAAACACCTGAGGATGGCCGTCTGTGGCCGAAACATGTTGTGTTAGTGTTAAATGGTGAATATTTTATTGAGTGTTACATCATTGACAGACATGATATATAGATGTGCAACAGGGTGCTGAAATACAGAATTATGTAACATTACATTATCTGAAAATGCCCTTGGTACCAGCAGAAAGTTGTATTTCCATACTGTCTTCATCTTAGCAACATTCCACTAAAACACATAAGTACCTGAGGTGATGGTGAGAGAATAATCTGAGATCCAAGATTGCCACATTTCAGCATTCCCTGAAATGATGCAAAGTTTGCTTCAGACAGTTTCTGAAACATGGTCTGTATGCTCTTCATGGAGAGGGGTCCCTCTGGAACAAGCACTGCACTGTCAGATCCTGCCAATTCCACTAGCCTATGGTAGAGTGGCAACCCTAACTGTAATCCAGGTTCATCCATTGAAGCAATGCATATAATACTTAACTTGCCAGGAAAGGAAAAGGGTAATGGGAAAGGAGATGAAGCGTCACGCTGGTTCAGGGTGTTCAGTGAATACTTCAATGACATGGGGCCTACACCAGGACTTCCATCTGTAACCAGTACCACCTGAAACAATAACATTTTGAATTAGAAATACACACATTCCATGTATTCCATTCTTATCTGTGAAAGATAATATGAGTGAAGAATTTCACCACTGAAGTCAGATGGGAATTGCAGCAGATACAATACTGAAAGTATGTGGGTGGGAGGAGATAATAGGGCACTGAGACAAATAAGACATTGTGACATGCCAAGACTGAATGAATAAACCAATACATACAAAGCTGACTGGGAGGAGGAGGGAGGGAGTTATTTGTTACCATTTAACTCCATACAGTGCCTGTCCAGCTCTCTGGAGAATATTTTTCACTTTTACAGATACATACAGTTGACAAATATTTTCATCATGGACCATTCTCATATATTAAGACACCCAAGTTCTTGATCTCCCTGATTGGGAAGGTGGAGGTTGCAGTGATTATCCAATGAAATAAAATTATATTAAAAATTTGTGAGATTTGAGGTTTTCATGGCAATGACTATGAAGACTACTGTGGTATGGGAAGTGATGCCGTATAGTCTGGTAGCAGTTTACTGATGATATGGAGGAATGTACTGCCTTCATCTTCAGGGTTGAACAATAAGCCAAACAAGCAAATCGCAAGCAACTTCCTGTTTCCTTTTTCAGATAATTTTTTAATTATAAGGTAAATGCAGTGTGATCTACAAAACATCAGTATACTTCTATCCCACTACATGGTGTCACATTCCAAGTTCTCTTTAGAATTACATTTCTCTGTTGTTCAGATATAATCTGTCTTGTAGTGAAAGACAGTTCTGAATGTTCAAAGTTACATTAAAATCCTGGATATCATATAGAAGTATTCATATTATCTTTACTGTCAAGAAACACAAAAATCTGAATTTATAAAACACTATCTAGACCTTCATCCTGTCTAGAATTAGACCGAGATTAACGGCCATGGGAATCCGTTGCGCTGACCATGACACCCTCTTATCTGCTAAAGTTGGCACTAACTTCGCCGACAAGCAGCAGTCACTCGGTCGGTATAGTTTGCTTCCAGACTAAAGGTCACGGAGTTAATTATCTAGACCTTCATTATCACATGGCAGTAAAGTTCAGTTTAACAGACGTGAAAATGTACAAGGGTTGGATAAAATAACGGAAACACTACACATACTGTACACATTTCTTTATTAATATGATGCTTGGAATGGACGCATATGAGTTTGAAAAGTCTCTAGCATAATTTTTTGTCATTCTTCTTGAAGAACATCTTCAAGTTGCTTTAGAGAAGTTGGAGGTGGGAATCTGTTCCCACTGTAGTCTCCAAAACTGACCAGAATGGTTCAATGATGTTCAGATCTGATGATTATGCTGGCCAAGGAAGATGGTGAAGTTCACCTTCATGCTCTTCAAACCATGACTGAACAGTTCCACCTGTGTGAATGGTGGCATTGTTGTCTGGATCATGGGATCTACCTGACTGCCCAACCTGTCTATGTATCCCCTTGCTGTAATTTGGTCGTGAATGGTAATAATGGGACCAAGAGAATACCATATGACAATGCTGCTATCCAAACCATCAGAACCTCTCCTGTGTTTTACTGTTGGAACCAGGCATTCTGGATTGCAGGCTTCCTTGGGTGTTCTCCAAACATAAACTCTTCCTGATGTAGGAAACAGTGTGATGGATTACTTGTCTGACTACATCATGCATGCATTTCCAGTTGTCTCATGTCCAGGTTTTATGGCCATGACCCATCATTTACACATCTGAACATTACTTTCAGTAATCGGAGGTTTAGAAATTGCAGCCCTAATGTGGATGTTCGATCTGTGAAGCTCACATCGGACAGTTTTTGTGGAAATGGGGTCTTCAAGATGAGTATTCAGTTCTGCTGTCATCTGCACTGTAGTTCTGCGATTTTTTTAAACAGTCCTTTCTCAATGTATAACAATCTGTTACTGTCAATGTTGATTTTTGCCAAATGTTCCTCTTTGCTGATGTCTTCCCATGATTCGTGTATGCCGACATAACCTTAGAAACTGTTCCTCTTGATACACTTAATAATGTGGCATTTTTGCCATAGATGCTTCAGCTAAATGCACACCAATGATCTGTCCTCTTTCAAGATCAGACAAGTCTCCCATTTTTTGGTTCTTTCATATGAACTGTCACTCAAACTATCACTAATGCACTGTCATGAGGACTACAGAGTGAAAACAAACGGGAGAACATTCAGTGTTGCCAACACAAATTCTTTTCCTCAACTTCTTAGTGTTTCCATTATTTTGCCCAACACCCTGTATATGAAATGGACAGCAGCTTGTACCCTTTTTGGCCACTAAGAACAAAGAAACAACGGAATTTTTAATAGTAATATCCAGGGCCAAAGAAGGAGAACCTTTGGTCTGGATAGTTGGTGTCTCAGAATGAAAGTCCCAGAACTGATATGACAGCAGCAAAACTGTTCAGGAAGATAATTGCTTCCCCAGGATGGATGTCCTTGCTCAGTATGACCACTGTTGCAGTGTGGAAAACTCCTGATTAGAAGAGCTGATGCTCCTGCATGAAACCCCTCATTCAGGACAACTAGTGTCCTGTCCTGTCCTCTCTCAAGTCAGATGTGTCTAATCCTCATGTATTCTTACCTGACATGGAGTGGTACTGCCCCATTCTCCAAGAACCAATCTGTTGACTCCATGCAAAGCTGTCTCAATGCACGTTTTATCATATTCCTCCAATTGCTGCAGTTTCAATTTCAAGGCATCAAAATCACGTGTGAATGGGGAAACTATTTCATAGAGTGAAGAGAATGCAATCTGAAAAAAGAAGTGTGCGCACTGATGTCTTTATCACTTCTGTGGTACTATGTTAAATACCTATCACAGTAACTGGTCTATGGGTGCTCCCACCTCTGGAGTAAATCACTTCATTTTTAATAGCCATGTAAGAGTCAGAAAGATCAGAAGGTCATATTATAAATCATTACATAGAGTCAAAAAAGGACTATACATAAGAAACAAGAAAAAAAAAAAAGAAAAATAACTATGTAAGGAAGAAAACAGGTTGAAGATATCTGAGAGCAAAATGCTATGGAGATCATTTGGACCTACAGAAAGGAATTGGGGAACAGAGAAAATTACATAAATCAATAAAAATTAGATTGGCAAGTAATGTAGCATTCATAATAGAATTAAGTTATTGTGACGTGGATGGTGCAACAGGAAGTAGGGGTCACGTGAACCCTGCATTCTTGTAAGTGACGTCACATACCCCCACTCCTTCCATCATTATGTAACGCTTGGTAAACACCCCTCCCCGCTAGGCTGTGACATCAAGCAACAGTCGAGTCCGTGCAGCGACTATTGCTAGGCAATGTGTAGGTAGAAACACCTGACAACAATACCTGATATCTGCTGCTGAGCAGCAAAATGTTCTCTATGTTCTCCGTGCCGAGCCTAAATAAGGAGCAGCGAACACTATTCAGGAGTCGTGAGTACTGAGCCAGTTACTAGTATTCAGTATGAGTTGAAGTTCAGCAGCTACAAGTTGAGTTGTATCGAGTGAATGGCAGTGACTCCAGCAGGAGAAGTAATTGGGAAACTGTGAATTGTATAAGTGTAAGAGCAAATGTGCAATAAATTTGCTACATTCAAGACGGCGTGAAGCCATTTGTTGCGTTACATACCCAACACATGACATTATGTATGGAAAATCTCAAGGCAAGGGATCACTTAAGAGGTGTGGGCACAGCTGGGAAGATAATACTAAAATGGGTTTCAGACGACTGAACTGGCTCATGATATGTCCAATCAAAGGCTCTTGTGAACATGGCAATGAATAACTGGGTTCCATAACAACAGCATATTTCTTGACCAACTACAGTCTGTTCAAGAAAGATCCTACAACATGGAGCTAAATCTGGTAGTAGAGCCTTGAGGTTTAAAAGTACAAAAATAAAGCCTGCCTTTAAACATGATCCTTAAGAAGTTCAGACCAGTCTACATCACAACTTGTTTTCACAACATCCATTTTAATATCATGATCCCATTTTCATCTGTCTTTCAAGTGCCCTTTGCAAAATATTCTCCCATCAAAACACTTTTCGATTCCCCCAATCATACTACAGGTTTAGTTCATATAGATCTCTATGATTCAACCACTATAAAAATATTGCAAGAGTATAACAGACACAGTTTGATTCCAAGCAGGGGCACAGTGTTTCTCTTTGGCTTTACACATAGACATCTGCTTTAACCAAGAGCATGGCACGATTTGAGAGTTGTCACTTACCAGGGAAACAAATTCCAGTTTTGAATGTATAGCTAAGTAGTCCAGGAGGACATTGATTCCACATACAGCAAGGTGCTGGCGATTGTATGTTTCCCCAGTCTCTGGTATAAAGACAGGCCTTGTCATTGAGAGTGATACATCAATCACTATCACAGTTGGCATGATTCTGGCAAATACACCACAAAAAAAGTGAACTATACATTGCAAATTTCTGAATTAATTGTTATTATAAAATTTATTTTACAGTCTTATGTGAAACTATTTATTAACTTAAAAGTTTAAAATTTATAAATTTTGGATAGAAGGCTGAATGGGCCCTAGAGCCGGTCTGGACAATGTGGAGAAAATTCTTGACCTACAGGTACTCAAACTCCCGACTCCTCGGTCATCCAGCTCATAGCTAGTTGCTATACAGACTACGCTGTCCAAACTGGGTGCTGAGAATTTTTCAGTCTAAATGGGAGAAAGTTACAGGTAAAGATAAAGTTGTTCCTTTGCTTAACTAATTAAGCACTATGTCATGAAAGCGTATGGGGGAGAGAATGTAGAATTCCACATTTTCTTGAACTTGGCTCTTGCTGGAGGTGAGTGGTCAGCTTTATGCCCCTGCCGCTTTACCAACAGGGAAACAGCCCCTGGTACCCACTGTACAGGAGGCTAGGTGGGCCCAGAGCCAGTCTGAACAAAAGGAGAAGACAAAATTCTTGACCCTACTGGGACTTGAACTCTGAACTCTTGGTCATCCAGCCCATATCCAGTCACTATACTGACTGCACTATCCTGGCTGAAAGTAACAGCAGGCAAGAGAAAATTGCATAATGAGAAGCTTCATAATTTCTATTCCTCATTAAATATTAGTGGAATGATCAAATCCAGGAGCAGCAGAAAAGTTGTGCTCAAGGGTTAAAGCCTCCCAGCATGTTGAATAACATACTGCTTTCATGAAACAGCTGAAAACATTATGGGGTCAGATGTTTCTTCTATCTTCCCTGTATCTTTAAATTCATTTCTATTTTTTTTTTTTTTAGTTTAAGAAATGGTAAGAGTTAAATATAGGACTAACACTCCTCTTGTCCAAAGCAGGTTTTCTCTATCAGAACTTAATATAATCATATTATTATGTTATTGCATACCAATAGTGGTGCTACTGAAATGTCANCTCATATTATTATGTGTAAGATTTGAGGCTTTATTATTATGTTATTGCATACCAATAGTGGTGCTACTGAAATGTCACTTAAAAGTGAACAATGTCACAGTACAGTTTATTGTTTTACATGTGTTGAAAAACTCTCCTCCATGACCTTTTATTACTCTGTCAAACTGCATATATTTGTTGTGTTTTGTGTTCACTACCAAGGTTCTTTCCACGTAACACATGTCATCAATGGGCAGACCAGTGGTCTCAGTGGTTAAGAGGACACTCATGTGCTCATCTGTAAGCATTACTTTTGCTTCAGGTGCACATGAGTGGTGAGACTGATTATACTAGCAGTTAGTACAATAGAAAATCAGGGAAAAGACAGATGAATCAGTTTCTAATCCTACACAGTCCTCTAGTGCCCACAGACTTCATATTATTCATCTGTTCTATGAAGATTTGTTGGGTAAATCTTCCATCTGTTACATAAGAATCTTTCATTAACATACAAAATACCTTAATGGAAGTATATGTGAGACAATGCACAGTAAGGGCATCTTTCTGCCTTCTACACCCACTTCAACATAAAGATTTATCATGAGGTTAGAAGATTTAACTGTAACACAATCACTTCTGACTCGTCTTAATACCTTTAGAGTAACCTTCAGAATATGGTAATTTGTATAGTTAAGATGCTGCTCTGAGAATATGGTGTTCCTTGCATATTTATCAGTGCAGATATTTTTGGTGGCACAAAATATGAAGGCTCTTGGCATGGCTGAATGTTAGATTTCATGAGTTAAGTAGGACAGTGCTTTAGTTAATGTGTTCATACCATACAACAAAATCCACCAATTCACAATTCATCTCATAATTTTAGTGTTTTTATACAGTGCAACAGAATTCACTGCACTTAGTTTAGCAAAACTTACACTGGGTGGGTTAGTTTTCTTCAGGTTAGTTACGTTAATTTTTCATGAGGCAAGATTAGTACATTTGGGTTTTGGTATGTTACATCAAAACTCACTTTTTTTCCTTTTTTTTTTTTAATTTTAAAGTATTCTGAAGAATGCTGTCTTCTGGGATGTGGCACCATGGAGATCTTGTGTGAACTGACATTTCAGAGGAATGTCGGTACAAACAAGAGCTACACGGTGCCAAATCCTAGAAGATTGCATTCTTCAGTCACCGCCATGAAAACCTCAAATCTTACAAGTAAAGTATTCTGTCTGTAATGTAACAAAGTAACACACTAAAATATATTTAATTCACTAAAAGGTGTTTGTTAAATATTTTAAAATGTCATTAACTATGTACATTTGATGTCATTACTATGTTTTGGCCACACACAGGCCAATCAGGCAACACTTATTATTTGGGTAGTGTTGCCTGATGATGACCCATGTGTGGCCGAAACATGTAGCAATGTCATCGAATGTACATAGTTAATGACATTTTAAAATAGTTAACAAGCACTTTACTGAATTAAATATATTTTAGTGTTTGAAGAAAGGACTGACTTTGCTGCATTACAGACAGAATACTTTACAACTTAAAACGGTACCAAAATGCAAAAGGATGCTGAAGTATGGAACTCACTTTGTTTGGTGTGGGCTCTTTCATTGGGTAAGATAGGTTAGTACCTTTAATATCGTAAAACAATTAAGGAAACTGCCTTACACATATTTGCTAGTATTCGCCAGTTCTCACAGAAAAATGTCTGGTACCTACCAATCTTTCTCGGAAGTTTGATCAGTCCCACCACTGATTTCCTTACCTCTGCCTGCTACACGTCTTACCTACAAATGTCACCAAATTCTCAAGGTGTGTAGGCTATGATGTCTCCAGTTTTACCCTCTACGCTTTAGCGGATAATTTGCATCGGACAGGTTGATTTCATAGCCTATTCTATCATTCTTACGGGAAAAGTTTATTTCGCATACCGGGTTAGGTGTTTGTGGTTAAAGAAAAGCACTCACTGTCTTTACCATCGAATTGCTTTTGGTCAAGTGCTAATTAAGTGGGGATACTACATTCGTCTATCTTCGGTTAAATTCTACTTCTCTGGGAACACATTTCACTGATATTTCATCTCACACTAATGCTCCCACAATGTACAGCTACAGTCAGCTACAATTGATCCAATCCGCCATACGTTTCCTGCCGATGCAATGGTCTGGATTTGAAAAGCAATGATTACTAAATTACATATAGGCCTCTTGGATAAAAGTATAGAATTGAAGTCCTTGATGAGAAGAAATGCTACAATTACGGAAGATCGGAACATCTTTAATCTAAATGCTAAAATTATAAAATCAAGATCACAATGGAAATGTCACGCGCAAGGAATGGAAGACAGGCAGGTGCCGAAATAAAAAAATCATACACCTCAAAAAGATAGTGTAATCTATTGAAAGAGACCTTGCTTGCCATTTGCTTCATAGTCATTTCTTGCTTGGCTTATCGTTCGAGTTTATACATGGAGGCGACATGTTTCTCCGAAACGTCAGATGAATTTCAACGGACTACATGGCGTTATATCGCAGAAGACAGAAGAACTCTTCGTACAATTGATCCAATCCGCCATACGTTTCCTGCCGATGCAATGGTCTGGATTTGAAAAGCAATGATTACTAAATTACATATAGGCCTCTTGGATAAAAGTATAAAAGTATAGAATTGAAGTCCTTGATGAGAAGAAATGCTACAATTACGGAAGATCGGAACATCTTTAATCTAAATGCTAAAATTATAAAATCAAGATCACAATGGAAATGTCACGCGCAAGGAATGGAAGACAGGCAGGTGCCGAAATAAAAAAATCATACACCTCAAAAAGATAGTGTAATCTATTGAAAGAGACCTTGCTTGCCATTTGCTTCATAGTCATTTCTTGCTTGGCTTATCGTTCGAGTTTATACATGGAGGCGACATGTTTCTCCGAAACGTCAGATGAATTTCAACGGACTACATGGCGTTATATCGCAGAAGACAGAAGAACTCTTCGAATAACGTTCATCTGACGTTTCAGAGAAATAGGTCGCCTCCATCTATAAACTCGAACAATAAGCCAAGCAAGAAATTAGTATGAAGCAAATGGCAAGCAAGGTCTCTTTCAACAGATTACACTAAGTTATATCTTTTTTAGTTGTATGATTTTTTTTCTGCACCTGCCTGTCTTCCATTCCTTGCGCGTGACATTTCCATTGTGATCTTGATTTTATAATTTTAGCATTTAGATTAAAGATGTTCCGATCTTCCGTAATTGTAGCATTTCTTCTCATCAAGGACTTCATTTCTGCGGTTTCAATTTTTGCTTCCTTCCCATGTCTGTCCTCAGTAATTTAAACTTCAAAAATATCTTTCTTCTTGTTTTTATTTGACAACAACTACAGGTAACAATTACATGAAAATGTAAAGGTGTTTACTTAATAATATTCGGCATACAACATAATCACAGCCAGTGATGCCAGAAATGTAGATGATCCGAAAATCAGTTAACCTAGAACACTCTCTCATATTAAGTGGTATGCTCAGATATAAATCTGCTATTCAATTCGTAGAGCAATATCGCAGCGCTGTGAGTTGTGCATTGAACATGAAGGATCTCATTTCGAAGAATTATTTCATAAATTCGGCAATAAAGAAATTTCTAACTTGTTCTAATTCATATTTTACCAACCAGTTAATTGACCTTCGGTCCGTTCTGTATATGGCTAATGCTAATTAAAAGTCCATAGTTATAAAATACAAATAAAAACAGGCTGATAAAACGCCTTCAGAAAAACGGAATTGAAACAAATTGAAAGGCACTTGTCTAATATATAACTCAGTTTTCATGGGGTATAAACATTACAGATTCTGGGTCCATTGTTATTTCTCATTTATATAAATGATTTACCCAAAACTATAAATGATAAAACTGTACCTATATTATTTTCAGACGATATTAGTTTGTTGGTTAAAAGTTCAAACAATGATGATCTCTGTATAAATATAAAGAGTGCTTTTCATAGTATAAATGAATGGTTCAAAGTAAACCAAATTTTAACAAAACCCACTTCATTCAATTTACGGCTAGAAATAATAATCCGAAATCTGAAATAAAAATTGTATATGATAAAGAACAAATTACATGTATATCCAATATTAAATTTCTTGGAATATTCATTCATGACAATGAGCTGGAAATACCACATTGAGTATATTAGTTCAAAACTAAGTGCAGTCTGCTACATGATAAGATCGCTTAAACCATACACAGCCGTAAATACCTTAAAAATGGTTTATCACTCTTATTTTAATTCTATTATAAACTATGGTTTACTCTTTTGGGGTAACTCACCCCAAAGCATAAACATTTTAGAATGCAAAATAATATAATTAGAATTATGTTGCGATGCAGAAGGAGGGATTTGTGCAGAAACTTATTTAGAGAATTAGAAATCTTACCTCTGGCATCTCTGTACATACTATCTCTTATGCTCTTTGTGATAAAAAACAGAAACAAATTCATAGTAAATTAGAGATTCATACAATAAATACCAGACAGCAAAATAATCTCCATCAGCCTCTTGTAAATTTGAGTAAATACCAAAAGGGAGCTTACTGTTTAGGAACAAAGGTCTATAATAATCTACCACAACATATTAAGGATATATCGAGTGACACTAAGAGTTTTGAGGTACAATTGAATCAGCTTTTTACAATTACATTCTTTTTATTCTTTACAGGAATATTTTGGTTATAAATCTTTTTAAGATGCGAGTAGTCATCTCCCTAGTCTAATCAGAGCATTTTTAACAAATATCATGAAAACTTGTTGATATATAACACTGCCGATGGGGGAAGTGACAGAATTTTGGGAGCTTGTTAATTAAGTGGTTTTGGACAAATAATGTTAAATAAACAAGTGTTTAAATTATGATGGTTATAGATATTACAGTTAAATACTGACAAGAGTTAACTAATGTTATATTTTAGCGTCCTGTTGCACTGATTTAAGTCCATGATTNTTGCAATAAATGTTCGAACTAGTAATTTGTGGCACTGTAAATTCCACCATCATCAAGTAATGGATATTCAAAATTAAACATCTGCGCATGTCTGGCATTGAGATTGTTCTGCATAAATGTTATTTAACAATTAGGCATGTTTGGAAGGTGTCTTGTGCGACATACCATCTTCAAAGAGCAGTGCAGAAAAATTTTTTAAATGTTCTAATAACGATTATGCAGATATTCATTTCACATACCACATCCGCACGATCACAGCATTCAGGCTACTTAAAATGCTTATTAAACCTTTAAAGCACATTGGTTACTGTTTATTTATTTATTTTGTCTCTATAGATCAATGTTACATGATATAGGATAAGTCAGTTACTGTACATTGGCTGATTACAATAAGAGAATAAAGTTACAATACTTAAAACTGTTTACAATAGATTACAGTAGATTACAATAGTTAGATTTCATATGGTGTAAGGTGGAATCCATATTAGGTCCCCTCAGCACGTCGGCTTCCATATGTCATACTGTACCTGTACTGGTTATAATGCTTATGGAGAATTTGATGGAATGAGGATTGGCAGGGGAAACTGAAGTACTCGGTGGAAAACCTGCCCCAGTGCCACTTTGTTCACCACAAATCCCACTTAACTAGACCGCAGCGGTGGGAAGCCAGCGACTAACAGCTTAAGCTATGGCGCGGCCTTTGAGATAATATTGGTGAATTTGGTGATAGCATTGGTATAACGTTTCACTGTAGACTCTACACTGCAACATCTCATTACATCTGTTCTCCCTTCCTGGTGCAGCTTCTTGGCATCTGCAATCTCTCCAGAATAGCCCAGTCAGGTAAATCTCCGACTGTGTTATCTTGGTTGCTGGAAGAAAGAAAAGTAAGTAGGGATTCCCAAAACCGATTATTCACGAATTATGTGATTATAATTGTTTAGTGTTTGTCTCACACGAGAGAAACTCATCCACTTTATAAAAACAATGATCGAGTAGGTAAGTTTTCAAAACGTTTTTGAACTTATATAGCACCGGTATTTCTTTAATATATCATGGAAGATGATTTAGCAGTCCAAGTCCTACATTGTTAAAGTTGTTCTTGCATAGACTTGTATTACATGGGACGATGTGCAAGTCATCTGTTTTCTTGTGTTGTATGAGTGTAATCCTGAGTTGGTTGTGAAATCATTCAAATTGGATTTTATGTATATTAGAGTTTCGTATATGTACAAAGATGGTAGAGGTAATATATGTAATGATTTGAAAATTTGTTTACAACTAGTCGTTTTTGGGACCTAGGTCATAGCTCTTATAGCTCTCTTCTGTAATTTAAAGATCAATTTTGCATTTACCGAGTTGTCCCAGAATATCAGTCCGTATGATAACAAATATTGGAAATGAGCATAATATAACGTGCGGACAGTCTCTAGTCCAGTTACTCTTCTAGCTACCCTTAGGCCAAAACATACTTTACATAAGTTGTTTGCTAGCTTTTGCATATGCATAGTCCATCTTAGAGGCTTATCTAGCCAGACTCCAAGAAATTTTGAGTGATCTGTGTAGTTGATAACAGTGTCATAAATCTTTATTGGAGGGCATTCAAGTTGTAGTTTCTGAGGATGATGGAAGGCTATTGCTATTGTTTTCTCTTTATTAATAGTTAATCGATTCCTCTCAAACCACTCTGTGATTTTGTTTATTGTTTCATTTGTTTTCCTTTGAATTTCGTTAGCGCTATTTCCTGCTATAAAAATGCTAGTATCATCGGCAAAGACTGTAGGTTTCCCATGTTCTATGCTGGCCTCCAGGTACCACCTGAATTAACACACCAAAACTCTACATCATACAGTCTGCTCACAGCGTGTTTGTGGGGGCCCCACATCGACAAAACTGTAACTGTCTGATAATAACAAAAATGTGGTCTTGGGTCCCGGATGAGGTCACTTGATTTTTTCAATTTACCTAATCTTTCCAGCCCCACTATTGCCCTGGGGTCGACACAGCCTCTTAACAGAAATGAGTACCATGAATCTTCCTGGGGCTAAAGGGCAGCTAGCGCGTTAGGCTGACATCACCATCATCTGTGAGCCGATTGCCTAGAAAATATGGGGAGCCTCAAAGTCTCAAAACCTTGTGGGCTTCCACGGTCTGTTACAGGGATAGCTTTACCTTTTTCTTTACTGTGCATGTTAGGTTAATGCAGTTTAATTTGGATTAGATTTCTGATGTGTTTGGTAAACAAAACTACAAATTCAGCAATAAGTTTGGCGGTACTAGACGCCATTTAGGTACGTATTAAATTAGTTGATACTGAATTATTTGTAATGGAAGTGTTTATGCTGTTAGCTTCCTCATATTTACAGAGCTACAGCTGACACGAAGCACATGACAATATAACCTATATTTTTTTCACAATGTAACCTCATTCATTAGCAAATCATGGAGACTTCGTATCAGATTTAACTTAGTGACAAGTATGTTACTTTCCAACTATCGAAAGTTTGTGTAGAAAGTAAATACATTTGCCATGCAAAATCTGCATTTACCTTTTGGTTTACGTAATGAACCACTGAAATTTGGAACAGATGCAATTTATATTAACAATTATAAATATGGGAGTGGTCCAAAATTTTGTGGTTATACAGTACCTAACAAATTTTAAGAGCCTGTAGTTGCATTAGTGGAACATTTGAAGGAATGAATGTTTTTACATTCTCCTGGCAGAACTGATTGTAATTCATAGCATAAACTACACAAAATGAACACTGTGAAGAGGTCCTGTGTGCCTGAATGCATGTGTTCTTTACTGAAGCTACCTGCTATATTTAAATTATATTTGGTATTGGGCAACTAGAGTACACATGACTGAACTTAATTTTGTTTCACATCAGTCAAATATGATACCTTTCTTCATACAACATAGAAATATGAGAACTGTCAGCTTGTCATGTGATATGGACAATGAATATTTAGCATTGTTGTACTTTTGTCCCAGTAAGCCAGGGATCTCAAAATATTCCACAGAAATACAACTCATAATACAGGATCTATGCATCTTAATGGAAAATTCTGACTGATACTGATGATTTGGTAATGTCCTTGTAATATCAGGAGCTCACAGTAGCATAGCTGGTTGAGGCACTCTGCTACAAGCTGGAAGGTTGCGGGGTTCCATTCCCGATGAGGTCACTGGAATTTTCAATTGACCCAATCCTTCCAACCACACTATGGCCCTGGGGTCCACTCAGCCTCTAAGAGAAATGAGTACCAGGAATCTTCCCAGGGGTAAAGGGCAGCCAGCCTGTAAGGTTGACAACTTCACCACCATCTGTGAGCTGAATGTCTAGAGAAAATGTGGGAGCCTTGACATCTCACAAACCTATGGGCCTCCAGGGCATGTTACAGGGATAGCTTTACCTTTTACCTTGACCTTGTAATATCATTAATTCAACTGTTAAATAATTCTGTCTAGACCAAACTGTTTAGCATATGCCATAAATCGAGAGTTTTACTTTCCTCCTACTTAATATTGCCATTACTTACTTACAGAAGAAAGCACAAAGCCAAATGTTCCATAAAAATCTAAAGATTTTGATATTTCTAGATACTTCCAGATCAAATGCACAAGACAATCCCACACTGAGTGGAAATTTTTTTGGCAGTCACTTGCAGAATTAGGCAATGTTCCTTCTTCAGTCACAGACTATTGTAACATGTGTACAGACCCAGAAATGAAAATATATGCCATGGGACACACATTGCCACACACATCACTGAACCCTCTGCTCCTTCCAACACAGTAAAACAGAGCAGCAAAAAGTATCTGACCCTTCATACATAATAAATTCTTGTCTTAAAAAACCCTGGACTAAGAGCTCTTTATATGAGGGTTTAAAATGGAATGGACAACAGGTTAATATTAGACAACAATATATTTTATTGTAGCGAACACAATACCAGCTTTATATTATGGAACAAAATTCATAAAATGTGCACTAAATAATCAAATAACTATGAGGCTAGAGAAAATTCAGTTTAAATGCTTTTAAATACAGTGAAATAGAAGCCAACCAAGAAGGGAGTTAAGGGCTAAAGTTAAAAAAACCAAGACTTAACATTTATAATGTATTGAATACTGTATATATACAACCTTCTTTTACATCTGAAATTAAGCACTTTGCCCACAGAATGTATTTATGTGTCCTGTATGATTCTCAGAACATAATGGATGATCTTTGTAATGGAGATGCAGTGTGTTTTCTGTACAGTCAGAACAAACTTTTTAAATATTATTTAGATCAAGCATACTAGCTTCTGGGATGTGACACTGTGTATTCTGATATAAGCACAATGATGCCTCTGTCTTCTGGCTTGAAGAGTAAGATGACCTAGCAAATAAGCAAGCTACTGCACTCTTGAACCCTCCTCTGAAACAACAGTAAACTTCCACCAGACTATAGAGCTTCACACCCCATGCTCTGAGAACCCCAAATGTTGCTTTATTTACAAGAATTTCAGCTTCAAAGGATTAAAATACAGAACTGGAGTATCACTTTAACAAGCAGATAAGGTTCTGTCTTATTTCTGGTCCTGTATTTTGTAACACAATTATTATATGGAAATATGAGATGTTATTTTTTCTTTTAATTATGTAAATCATCCACACACAATCAGCTACACAGCATTGCTCTGAACTAAGCATTTGAGTTTTAAATGCAGTCCATGTCTTCTGCAGGACATGTTTATACAGCTTCAGTCTGAACATAAAAACGTGAGTGGGCATTTGAAATAAATTACATTGAATGCAAAAAAATAATTTATTAATTACATTCATTCATTCACAAAAGAATAACTGTGACATAAGCATTACTGCTAATATATGTCTCCATGATGCTTCATGAGATGTACAGTTAAATTATACAACACAACTCATTCCCAAGGTATTAATGAATTTATTATCATAAAACAGTACTTCCATGACATAGGATAGTCACAAAGGGGTCACACTTCTTACCCATCGCTTATTCCTTTGAAGATTTAGTGAAAACAAATATTCACTTTTGTATATCTAATTACAATTAATATTAAATGAGATACGTTACAGTCCCAAAAATCTACAATTATGATGCAGACATTCTCAAAAAGCTCACAACAGAAGAACCCGGCAAACCCTACTACATATACTATGACTTTATCGCTTGCCTCTTTTGTTTCCTGGAGGTGGTTTTTGAAGTTGGAAGCTCTGATTATCAACAGGCTGAGGTGTAGGAAGTGTGTTTAGACCACCTGAAAAACCTCCAGATGAAAATATATTTCCAGAGAGATTTGTTGGAAACTGAGATGGATGTTGCTGTCCTCCATACCAACCTGGAAAAAAAAAATACCCCTGTAAGACTGACAACCATCAACTCTTTGGGGTATTTTGTCCTCCACCAAATTCTATGAAAACTGTTGTTCCATATGCATCAATTTTTGTTTTAATCATTTCTTCCAGACCTATGATTTTTCAATCACTCTCCAAAATTACACCAAATTATTTCTGTCCCATGAAGATTAAGAACATGACAGACAGTTCACTGAATATACACATCATCAATAAGGAGTCATACTGCTCAGTAACTTCGGTAGTTGGTGGAAAAGTTGTGAAGAAGTGACTATTCACATTGTGGTCTTCTGGGTTGTGAGACTGTCTAGTCTTGTAGGCAGATACTGATATATCATAGGTAAATGCTACCTCCATCTTCAATGTTAAAGTGTGAGGCACTGAGTTAGTTATATAGGCAGGCTGCAATAAATGATGTCACTCACACCCAGTGAGTGCGGGCAGGAAGACAGACAGCCCTTTTCAGTAAAAGGAGAAGTATCTGAATTGTGTGGTATAGGTGCAAACTTTAGCTTACCACCTGCTTCTACTGGTTTCTCGCTAGGCTTACTCTTCAGCCCTGAAGACTGGGGCCATACATTCCTCTGAAACATTGGGCTCTCTCTCAACT
This sequence comes from Cryptotermes secundus, assembly GCF_002891405.2. NCBI lineage: Eukaryota > Metazoa > Arthropoda > Insecta > Blattodea > Kalotermitidae > Cryptotermes > Cryptotermes secundus. The sequence goes on from NW_019725426.1 coordinate 388,193, forward strand.
ACATAGTGTTACTACCCATAAGACCTTAGTCTACAGATACAGCTTGCTCTAAATAAAAGCAAGTAACAGTTTACTTACAAATATTATGTTCTTGGACATTATCCATCGTCTTGCCTTTATCTAAAATCCTCCCTATCTCTGGAGACAGGGACTAGCTCTATCGATTGGGCCCAACTGAGTAGGTTTTACATGAAGGCAGAGACAGAATTCAGTCTCCGAAATGTGTTTTGAAAAATAAACAGGACGGTTTTTAGATACAGACAAGACGATAACATCCAAAAACATAATATTTGTACTACTGTACCATCATCACAGACTTTTAGATCTTATTAACAGTTTACTTGTAAAGGAACTGCAACCAGCCTACAATAGTATCTAATATTCCAATGCTGAATGTTGAGTAATACAACTATAGAAGTGCTCTGATTCAAAATGTTACTGCACAAAATCTACTCCCAAAGCCCCTACACATATTAATTTCACTTCCTGAATTCAAGAAATATAAACTGTTCTAAAACCTAACGACTCAGATTACATTCAGTTTCAGAAATTAATTCCATCTACATCTGTGCTGTGCTACATCTGATGTCAGTCTTAACTGTCACTGAATTTCATATTTCACTTCATACAATGTCATAAAATTTGTGTCTAGAACACTGGTTAAATATAGGACTTCAAATAATTTAAACAATTCTGTATTTGAAGAGTGCTGTCTTCTGGGATGTAACACTGTGTGGGCCAGAATGTTACATGAGGCATAAAAATAAACTGAAAAATAATACATTCGGGTTCCAAAGTACCATCATTCATTCATTCATTCACCAGTAATCTGTCAACATGACAGGTCCACAGTCTCTTCCAAAAGAGTTCCTCCACTTGATGTGATCTAGAGCTTTCTCCTTCAAATGAAAATATCCTCTTCTGTCCCCAAGGACATCCAGCATCTTCTTACGTCTTCTAGTCACTTCTATCCACCCCTCTATCTTTCCTTCAATAACTTCTTTTAGAAGGCAGTTACCGCATAAGATATGACCAATCCAATTAGCCTTCCGTTTTCTTATTTCGTGTAGGATATTCCTCTGCTCACTGACTCTAAGTAACACTTCATTTCTCACATAATCGGTCCAATTGATCTTCTCCATCCTTCTCCAACACCACATTTCGAAGCTTTCCAGGTGTTTCTGATCTACTGCCCTAAGCGTCCAAGTTTCAGCCCCATACAAAGCAATGCTCCAAATGTAGCATTTCACTAGTTTCTTTCTCAAATTTAAGTCCAATTTGCTGGTAAAAAGATTCTTCTTCTTGCTAAATGCAGCTTTTGTCATGGCAATCCTGGATTTAATTTCACTAGTACACCTTCCATCATCTGTTAACAAGCTACCCAAATATATAAAACATTTCACATCCTCCACTTGTTTTTGGTCTATCTTTATTTTGACTAGGGTTGGTTGTCTCGAAATTTTCATTACTTTTGTTTTCTCCACATTCATTTCCATGCCATAGCACCTTCCAATTTCGATTAGTCTATCAATCATACCCTGTAGCACAGTTTCTTCCTG
>NW_019725426.1:390015-413038 GCF_002891405.2 Cryptotermes secundus
TTTTCCTCTTCTAAATCCAAACTGATCTTCTCCAAGTACATCCTCTATTTTCCTTTCAATTCTTCTTTTAAGTATCTTTGCTGTATGAGCAATAAGGCTTATTATGAGATGGTCGCTGCATTTTGTAGCTTTTGTCTTTTTCTTTAAGGCAATCATTGTCACTTCTGTAAAGTCCTTGGGCCACTCTCCACTTTCATATATGGTGTTCATTAGTTTTGTCAGTGTTTTCAAACCACCTTCTCCCAGTAACTTGAGCACATCTCCAGGTACATCATCATCTCCTGTAGCCTTTCCCTTCCTCATTTCCTTGATAGCTTTTTCCACCTCACTTTGTAAAATATATGGTCCTTTCTCGTCTGTATCTACTTCTTCTTCCGGTTCCACTTCTAAGGTTTCTGGCCGATTAGGTCGATCATATAGTTCTGTAATATAATTTTCCCAGATTTTCAGCACTTGCCTCTGATCTACTATTCTATCCCTCTGGGAGTCTTCGATGCCAATATTTTGAATCCCATGGTTCTTTTTCCATCCTAGTTCTTTTGTCTTCATGTACATCAAATCATAACGGCCTGTTCTTTGAAATTCCATAATCTCATTACATATCTTCTCAAGATATTCCTTTTTGGCCCTGTCCGTGGCTCTTTTCAATTCATTCCTCAGTCTCCTGTATTTCCTCCTGCCTTCTTCATTGTTGACATTCTTCCATTTCCTTCGCTCCTCCATTTTACTCATCATCTCCTGTGTAACCCATGGTTTTCTTGCTATCTTCTCAACTTTACCAACCAAATCACTGATAGTATCTAACATGCATTCTTTTATATTGTTCCACTGCACTTCAGCATTTCCGCTTTCACCTTCAATTGCACCGAGTTTCTCTTCTAGGGTCTCCTGCACGCTTTGTCTTTGAGCATATAACTTCTCCAAATCCCATCTAGGTCTGCGCTTTTGAAATCTTATAATTTTCTTCAACCTGGTTCGGAACTTGGCAACCAGTAAGTTGTGGTCAGAGTCAATATCTGAACCAGGCAGCGTCTTCACATCCTTCACACTGTTTCTGAATTGATGTTTCACAAGAATGTAGTCCAGCTGATGCCGCCTCCAATCCCCAGGTGCCTACCATGTGTAAAGTCTTCTCTTTGGCTTCTTGAACCAAGTGTTGGTAACAATCAGTCCATTTCTTTCACAAAAGTCAATAAGCATTTGACCCTTGTGATTCCGTTTTCCTAGTCCATGTGATCCAACAATATTCTGACATGATTCATCTCCAACAAGGCTATTCCAATCTCCTAATATGATGCTGTTTGTGTCACCTCTTCCATCTTCCTGAAGAATTTCTTCAATTGTGTCATACACTTTTTCCGCTTCATCATCTTCATACTCTGATGTTGGCATGTACACTTGCATAATCAGTATATCTACCAGTTCGCCTTTAACTTCAGAGCAACAATTCTGTCATTACAGACAATCTTCTTAATAACACTCCTCACTACACTTTTATGCACCACTATTGCCACACCTCTTTCAGCCCGTTCACCTCCAGAATAATACACTGTATAATCACTTCTGATTTCACCTTGTCCTTTCCACTGCACTTCGCTGACACCTAAAACAGACACCTCATTCTTCTGCATTTCCATTTTCAAATTCTCCAATTTGCCTGCTTGATTCAAGGTCCTCACATTCCATGTTCCAATCTTGTAGCCGTGATGTTCCTTCTGATCTTCGCACTTTTTCTTGTTGTAACGCCTGCATGACATTTCCTCTAGAAACACTCCCCCCCCTCGATCAAAGTACCATCAAAGGTATAATAAATTCTTTCTTCTAGTACAAAGTAGTACCATTCCCATAAGAATTAACAACAGTTCAAGAATCAGGAAATCAATGACATCAAAAACAAACAAGTATCAAATCTGTGAAATGGACTGCAAAGAACTTGCATGATGAAATATGTTACACAATTCAAATCCAATATATTACTTTACTTTGCTTTAAATACAATGCTTAGTTGACAAAAACAGGCCATTACAAACACAAAAACAGTAACAATTACAAAGTTTGATCACCAGATAAAGGGCATATTATGCCAAAGTGATGCATTCTAAAACTTTATTGTTCACACATTCCAAAGAATGATTCAAGCTAAAAATTACTCTATTTTAATCCAAAGGAATATAAAAGGTTTACATTTGTAATAAGAAGTTGAAAGATAAGCAAATAATGAAAGATGGGGGAAAAGAAACAGAAAGACACAGAACAAGAAGAACAGTTACTAGATATAAGTAAATATCATTTGCCGATGCACTAACAAATTAATGAACATGTCTCTATAAATTACCATCTTCCACTCCCTTCATTATGAAGATACAACACAAATTCATATAATTACAAGCCTTTCGTACTAAAGCTAATGAAATATTTAATTCAAGTCCATGTAAGATCTTGGAAAAATGTGAGCTAGTTAATAGAAATCAATTCAAAATAAACAAGTCTTTAGTATTACCAGTTCAGTAGGTCCATGTTAAATATTACCTTTTAGTGCTTTTAGTTGATAGGATATCAAACTGTAGTCTTACCGCTATTTACCTAGTGGGTTTCCTGAGGTGAAAGTGGATTTTGTTTCAGTGGTATTTGTTGGCAGCAACCCGAACCCATGCTGACTGCCTAACACTGAAAATAGTAGTGTAACATATGAATATATCGCCCATCAAAGGCTGAAATGGTGCAAGTCAGTTTACATTATCCAGAAGAGCTGTACCATTAACCTCATTACTACAGAAACAGTATACATCACACTCCACTCCAGTACCACTGGGAGCAGTACTTGTCAGGATCATGCAACTATTTACATAACTAATTATTTGAAAGACATTTCGTTTGTTACAGATGCAATATACTGTCAAGTATTGGGGTTGTCGTGACTAATAATAATGGGTTCTGGATTAGATGACTGTATTTATTGGCACTTCTTTACAATTATAATCAATTATGACAACTCATAATCAATGACTGTCTACAACTCACTCCATTCCTTGCTTGACTATGATGAGTTTTTTCTCTTCTGCATGACTGATTTGGTTCTGATTTATGAGTTAGCCACACCTTCAGCTTCTGTTCTCTGCTGGTTAACACCACAGCTCAACATTGAACTACTGAACTGCCTTCTGAATTCTCTTACGAATGAATGAATGAATGAATTCACGAATGAACTCTCTTTTATAACTTCAGGAGGAGTGAATAAAGGACACCACACCGAACAGTTGTCATTCTCCCATTGTCATGGTAATGTCTTTGTTAATATCTGTTGCTTTTCAGGCAGTGTTTACCAAACCGTTGCCTAGCAAATGGTCATATTCATCACGATATTTAACCTCGAAGAGTAAACTAATGTGACATAACTTATGAGTGTTTGCATAAGACTTTCTATATCTCAAAATTATGTATAGTTTGCTGACTTTTTCACTGCTCTCTTTCCTGTAAATCCCTCATATTGATGAATACGTTCACTGTCTACTGTCTACTGTCTCCTGCCCTTTGCTGGTTTCCTACATAACTTCTTCCATACAGGTTCACTATTGGGAAGCCATCCTCCATCATCTTTTGAATTTACTGCCTTCTTTTGACAGCATTCACAATGTTATATGTGGTGCAATCCAAAATTCACAAAATATATTAATAAAAACTATTATGTCTTACCCGGATCTTATACTGCACCATCACCTTCAAAGTAGTCACCTTGGGAGCGCATACACTGATCCCAGCGTTTCTGCCACTGTTGAAATGCATCCTGGAAGTCTTTCTTTGTTAGGGTGTTTAGTACTGTCTGCATTTCTGCTTGAATTTCCTCATCTGTAACAAATCTTCACCCCTTCAACTTGATTTTCAGCTTGGGGAAGAGAAAGAAGGCCCATGGAGCGAAGTCTGGCAAGTACGGTGGGCGGGGAACAACTGCCATCTTGTTTTTAGCCAAAAATTCCTGCACAATGTAAGCCGTATGTGGTCGTGCGCCATTTCTCTGGACGTTTTCTCCTCATGTCCTCCCTCAAACGCCTTAGAACATTGCAATAGTACTCTTTATTGACTGTCTGACCAGGAGGGATGAATTCCTTATGAACAATCCTGTCAATATCAAAAAAAAAGAGATCAGAATGGACTTAAGGTTGCCCTTGACTTGTCGAGCTCTTTTTGGCTGCGGTGAAGAAGGGCTCTTCCATTGTGACGATTGCTGGTTACTTTCAGGGTCACAGCCATAAACTCAACTTTCGTCACCAGTGACGTTCGAAAGAAAGTTTGGATCCTCTTGAAGCTGTTGTTGAAGTTCCCTGCAGACTTCCAGGTGATGCTGCTTCTGTTCATTTTGCAGCAGTCATGGCATAAACTTCACCACAATCCTCCTCATGTTCAGTTCCTCTGACAAAATTCGTTGACATGTACCATAACTTAGTCCCAAGGTGTTACAGAGGTCTTGGATGGTCACTCTATGAGCTTGTAGAATCAGATCCCTAACTTTCGCAACATTTTCTGGTGTGCTGCCAGTTGACAGCCGTCCTGAACGATCATCATCATCAGTCGATGTTCAGCCATTTTTGAAATGCTTATACCAGTTGTAAGTTTTGTGTCTGGCCTAAACTGTTGTCACCAAAAGCTTACTTCAACATTTGGTGCTCTCTGCAGCGGTTTTCCAAAGTTTAAAACAAAACTTTATATAGATATGCAAACTCATAGAAACAAAACAATGGAAATACGTTCACCAACAATAAGCCCAACCACTCAACTCGACTCCGCTTTCCACACTGATTCAAGAAGGGTGTGTGGGGAGACACCTAGCAGTGTTTTGATGTACTCATAACCATTCGCGTGCAAAATTCAAATTTCTGGAACTTCTGAATTACACCACATATGGAGAGGTTCAATCTCAAGGAATTAAATGAGGAAGAGGGTAAAGAGGAGTATTGTGTTCAAATCTCAAATAGGTTTGCAGCTTTGGAAAACTTGGAAACTGAGGTGGATGTTAATGAAATTAGGAAACTATTAGAAAGAATATAAAAATGTCGGCCAAAGAGAGTCTAGGTTATTATGAACCAAAGAAGCATAAGCCATGGTTTGAAGAAGGTGCTCGAAATTATTAGATCAAAGAAAGCAGACCAAATTGCAATGGTTACAGGATCCAAGTCTGAACAATATAAGAGGTGAAACCAGCAGGCATTTCAGGAACAAAGAGAGGGGATATCTAAAAGACAAAATTGATGAGCTTGCAATTAACAGTAAGAACAAGAATTTTAGAGACCTGTATAGAGGAATAAATGACTTTAAGAGGGGTTACCAGCCTAGCAGTAACTTAGTGATGGATGAAAATGGTGACCTGCTTGCAGATTCCCACAACATTTTGAATAGGTAGAAGAACTACTTCTCTGTTATTGAATGTACATACGGTCAGTGATGTTAGGCAGACAGAAATCCATACAGCTGAGCCGTTAGTACCTGATCCAAGCCCTTTTGAGGCTGAAAGTGCTATTGCAAAATTTAAACAGTATATATCACCAGCTATTGATCAAATTCCGCCAGAACTTATTCAAGCAGGAGGCAACATATTATGTTCTAAGATCCACAATCTAATTACTTCTGTTTGGCATAAGGAAAAATTGCCTGATCAGTGGAAGGAGTCTATCATTGTACCAGTTCACAAGAAGGGTGATAAAACTGACTGTAGTAATTATCGGGGGATATCAATGCTATCAACTTCATACAAAATTTTATCCATTCTTCTCTCAAGGTTAAGTCCATATATATAGATGAAATTATTGGGGATCAACAGTGTGGGTTTTGATGTAACAGATCAACTACACATCAGATCTTTTGCATTTGTCAGATATTGGAGAGAAAATGGGAGTACAATGAGACAGTACATCAGCTATTTGTACACTTCAAGAAAGCCTATGATTCAATTAGGAGGGAAGTATTGTACAGTATTCTGATAGAGTTTGGGATACCCATGAAACTAGTTAGGTTGATTAAAATGTGTTTAAACGAAACTTACAGTAAAGTCCGTATAGGCAAACATTTGTCCTAATTTCCTATCCGGAATGGTGTAAAAACAAGGAAATGCTCCATCGCCACTCCTTTTCAACTTTGCTTTAGAATATGCCATTAGGAAGGTCCGGGGAAACTAGGTGGGACCCAAATTACATGGGACATATCAGCTGTTGGCCTGTGCTGATGATGTGAATCTACTGGGTGATAATGTAGATGTCATAAAGGAAAACACACAAACTTTAATTGACACAAGTAAAGAGGTTGGTTTAGAAGTAAACACTGAGAAAACTAAGTATATGTTGCTGTCTTGTCACCAAAATGCAGGGCAAAATCATGATATAAAGATAGGATGCAAATGTTTTGAAAATATGGCACAATTCAGATATTTGGGAACAATGATAACAGATCAAAACCTGATCCAGAAGGAAATTAAGAGGGGACTGAACTTGGGTAATGCTTACTACCATTCAATCCAGAACCTTTTGTCTTCTTGTCTGCAGTCCAAAAACATAAAAGTTAGAACATACAAAACTATAATTTTGCCTGTGCTTCTGTATTGGTGTGAAACTTTGTCTCTGACATTAAGGGAGAAACATCGACTGAGGGTGTTTGAGAACAGGGTATTGAGGAGAATATTTGGACCAAAGAGAGATGAAGTGACAGGAGGGTGGACAAAAGTGCACAATGAGGAGCTTCATAACTTTTACTCTTCTCCAAGTATAATTAGAATGATCAAGTCAAGGAGGATGAGGTGGGTAGAGCATGCAGCACGAATGGGGGAGACGAGGAATGTGTATAGGATACTGGTGGGAAAGCCAGAAGGATTGAAACCACTGGGAAGACCAAGGCGTAGGTGGGTGGACAATATTAAAATGGATCTTAGAGAGATAGGATGGGATGTTACAGATTGGATTGATCTGGCTCAGGATAGGGATCAGTGGAGGGCTCTTGTGAACATGATAATGAACTTTCGGGTTCCATCAAATGCTGGGAAATTCTTGAGTAGCTGCAGAACTTGTGGCTCCTCCAGTAAGGCTCAGCTCCACGAGGAAGTAAGTACCATGTATATCTTTGTCCTTCATATTCTCGACATCTATAAGCAGTAATTCATATACACCTAATGGAAGTAGTTTCATGTTCTCTTAACCAGCCTGTGTGCATGTTCTAAGCAATCATGGGACTAGCCCCGTGTTTATAATATTTTCAGGTGAGCTAAGTTCCATCTTCACTGTTCATGAGTTCTGCCTATAATGAATAATTCACAGGGAATAATGAAGAACATCTGTCACTGCTACTTAAGCACACAAGTGTGTGTGTGGATGACTGTTAACCGTTCAGCGTGGTTTGACGTGTATGTTTCGTCAAGGTATTTAAATCGTCTGCGGGGGTTCGACGTCAATGTTTCATCCAGCTGCACACCTATGTTATAACGCCCATAATAATTGATGGTTTTGCTGTAGAGTGTTAGATTTTTCGCTGGCCTGTTGTCAGAAGTTCTATATATAATGGGACACGAGTTTGTCATCGTTACATATGCCTTTCTTGCAGCAAAATCGTGTTGCGCTTGGAAGACATTTCCTCATTCAAACTGTTATGGATGGTGTGTTTTCTTTCCTATGAAGTTATAAACAGCAGAGACGTGATGTGCTGTGTTTATAATATCATATTGCCCTGAGCTGGCCACACTAACACACTCAATTGGAATTCTTAGAAGAGGGATGTCCAAATTTTATTCTTGCAAGATCGATTGATTTCGCACAGTACATGGCAGCCAGTTCTTAGAAAAACGCCACAAATTAAGGCAGAACACTGTGGTCACCCCCTGTGACGATACGGGTGTGTGTGGGGGGGGGGAAAGAACTCATTCCTTCATGTATTATCGCTCCAGTTGACTCCATTTTATCGTACTGACCTTGGTGGTCGTTTCGAGGGATGACCATAAATATTTTTTTGAGCCAGCTAAGCTCTGCTTTCGTTCACTACATACCAGCCAGTTCTTAGAATAACTTCATGAATTCTGTGGTCACCCCTACGTCTTATGCCGCCAAAATTGATGGAAAATGAAATGCAGAAGCACCAACACTTGTTATGATAACATAAAGGTTGAATTTACTGAAGCTAATCTGGCTAGCGATACAACTCACGGAGAGACATTTCTTCTTGTATTCCCCCCAAGGGGAAGAAGGGAAGGCCACACAGAAGATGTTTGGTTTACGGAAAAAAGAGCCAAATGAGATACGCAGTACTGGTGTGGTGAATGTGAGACAGCGCTGTGTATAGTAGAATGCTTCAATGCGTACCATACTCTGCTCAAATTCTGAACCACCTGCTTCCTTTGCCGAGATACCGGGCGCTCATATTATAAGGCAAGGTTATAAAACCATCTTTTAAGATCATTTTAGTGAAAGTTTCATGCTTCAAGGTGTACGATACACTGCTCAAATTCTAAACCAACTGCTTCCATTCCCGAGTTACCGGGCGCTCATATCATAAGGCAAGGTTATAAAACCACCTTTTAAGATCATTTTAGTGAAAGTTTCATGTTCCTATCTCATATAATTTAAGAACAATGATGAATAAATCATTTTCGAGCAAAATTTAAATGGACGGCTGAATATATTACCGCTGGAGAGACACGGCAGCGGAATTTAAATGACCGCGCAAAAGGGCTAATATAGAAAGGCGCAAATGTATTTATTAAATTTTGTCATTACAAAGCAATTTGAAATAATGGAATTAGTACATAGTAGTACTGTATTTCAGCATCATATTGTGTGTGAACTATTTATTATAGGTTCCATCAACACAATTCCTGTATAAATTCAAAATTTATATTTCAAAATGTATCAGTTTATTCAATCTATACAGAAATTGGGTTGAAGGGACCTATAATGAATTAATATGGAAGTGCCTGTGATGAACCTTGCCACACCATACTGCCAACCTCACAGTTACAACAAATTTAGTTACCTGAAAAAGGTGTTGGACCAGGAGAAACATTTGTGCCATTGTTGGGCTTGATAACGCCACCAGCAGATTTCTTGGCGCTTTCTTCAAACACATTAGTCGAATCTTTCAAGAAGTATTTCCGCAGGTTTAAATACTGCTCCTTTTGTGTTTCAACTGAATTATGAACAGTCTGCAGTCGTCCAGCTAAGGCAACAAAGCTGTCATGAAGCCTCTTCATTGCCAGTGCCAATTCTGAAACAATTAGCTCATATGATGATAACCACAAAAGGCTGTACAGATTCTGATTGGGATTTGCTGTGAACTAAGTGGCAATGGGGTAGGGTTTTCTCTAAGCAATTTAATTCAGATTTCCCCACCAATGCTGCATATTCATCCATTATCAGTGAGGGTACAATGGATCCATCTTACACCATTTCTATACCAACTATTATAATTTAAATAACAAAAGCTAAGGGTGAAGTTGTCTTTATGCTCACCTCCATGCCATTAACCTTTAATGTCTGAATGACACATATATATGACGCAAGCAGCAACCGGAGTTGGCCAAATGGCAGATATATATGACACAGGACATGTGCACTCTTTGGGAGTGCTGACAGTTTGACCTTGGGTTTGAAACCGAAACAAACCTACGTAAGGTCATGTCAGTGGTTCATTCCTTAGCTCTGAACAAAGAAATCGTTTATCTCAGTCCTGGTTTCGAAACTATTTATGTTTATATATGACTGTTTATGACCTGATCAGCCAAATGTAGCCCAGCTTTGTTCTGAGAACAGAAGAGGAAATATTCGTCGGTGCTTGCAGATCAGTGCTTCCAGAGCTTTCAAGGAATTGGAAGGTATCCAAGGATTGGTTTTCAGTGGTGAATTATCAGTTAGGAAGTCAGTGTTGGATTGTGTAATATTTCTTTTTCACTTTGTCAGACTCATATATTTCTTTTTATGTTATTTTGTGTCTCGGAAGAGGTATAAACCAACTGAGCCAGTATTACTTTGTGAGTAAAAGGCATCTTCGTCACCGTGACTTTCCGTATCAGTGTCAGACTGGCACCTTTTCAACTACTATTACAATTATTATTTTTTCTTGCCAGTGGGGTGGGACTAAGTCCCTTGTACTGCTGCCACTTCTGGCCTATTGTACCATACTATTACAGTTACTCTGCATCACTATTTTGCGAGTCTTTGTCAATCAACATAATTTATTCGATTTTGCTGGAAACCCCCCTCCCACAAGATGGAACCTCAAAAACGTGGCCAATATTCCAAACTTCTCGTTGCAGAAGAACTGGAGGAAATATTGGTGGAAGAGGAATCTGATGAAGAGTTAGAAGATATCAATGAGTTCATTGAACCTCGAGCAAATATGTCGTCGTCATCATCATCATCATCATCATCATCAGACGAGGAAGAGGTAATGGAAATTAGGTTTCGTGATAAAAGACCCAGGGATTCACCAAAGGTACTAGACTTCACTGGTCCTCCAAGTGGAATCAACAGATCAGCTGCTCCCAATATAAATGCACAGTCCTCTCCTTTTTCCATTTTCATTCTGTTTTTCCAACAAATATTCAAATCTTGTTACAAGAAACCAACAGATATATCCACCAATTTATGGCATGCCAAGATGCTCCAGACCCTTCTGTTCAACCGCCTGATGTTACAATTGAAAAGATATATAACTTTTTGGCAATAATTATTCAAATGGGCCACGATCAATGGGACACCCTCAAAGATTATTGGTCAAGAGATGAGCAATATTACACTCCATTCTACCGTAACACCATGGTACGAGACCAATTCTTCCATATTTTGAGATTCCTACATTTTGAAAATAATGAAGCTCCTCCAAATCAATATGACCCAGAGTATGAGAGGCTCTGGAAAATTAGAAAAATTTTTGACAATCTCAACAACAAATTTTGTGAACTTTACAATCCAGCAGAACGTCTCGCTGTTGATGAAGTCATAGTGTTGTTCAAAGGAAGAGTGATTTTTCGTCAGTATACTTCAAAGAAACGCAAAAGATCTGGTATATAAATTTACAAGCTTTGCGATTTTTTTGGGTATACTTATGACATGACAGTTTATTTGGGCAAACAAAGGCAACGTGCGACAGAAGAAATTACATCAACACGTGGCATTGTTCTCCAGCTAATTCGAAGAGTAGAAGGCTTGGGACACAAAATTTACATGGACAATTATTTCAGTTCTCCTGCTTTATTTGACGATCTTTTAGACAGGAAAATAAATTTGTGTGGCACTGTGCGGAATGAGAGGCGTGGAGTGCCACAAGAAATTCGGCCCAAGTCAATGAAATTGAAAAAAATGGGGATGTGGTTACAAGAGTCAAGGGGCATCTAAGTGTTGTTCATTGGAAAGACAAGTGTGATGTGTATGTTCTGATGAATTTGCACCCTCCTCCATTGGAAGGCAACTTCCAAGATGAATCTGGCCATGCTGTCAAACCCCATGTAATTGAAGACTACAATGCACACATGGGCTTTGTTGATAAATCTGACAGGATGGTAAACAGTTATGGCATTCCTAGGAGGACATGGAAGTGGACAAAGAAATTGTTATTCCACCTTCTAGATATGACTATTCTAAATGCATATCTATTATGCAAGTCATGTGGTGGAAAAATGACACACAAAAATTCTGCAAAATATTGGTGCAGGATTTGAGTCTTCAGTCACATGAGGTGAATATCACACACTCAGTGGCATTTCTTGGGGGAGGCCAAGTTCATCTGGGGCCCAACTGCGTCGACTGGAGGTGAAACATTCACAACACTGGCTAACCAAAGGTAAACAAAGACATCGTATTTGTTCTCAGAATAAGAAGCGCAGAAGCACGCTCTACTACTGTAAAAAGTGTGACGTTGCACTATGTGTGGTGGACTGCTTCACGAAGAGACATGTGTGCGTCAGAGTGTGAGTTATCGTAAACTGTGAAGTGACGCAGTTCAAACTCGCGTACAGTATGAACAAAATATTATTGTATATAATGTGATTATATTTACAATATCACCATGATTCAAGGTTGAAGAAAAATCAATGGGTAAGTGCTTTGAAATTTCATAACGTATATAATAAAGATTATATTTTGCATTTCATGACAAAATAATCATAGTTAATTTTCATTTGTAAAACTTGCTCTTTTATGTATATGTAGAAAATTTTATTATCTTTCAGGTTCTTTTTGGTTCATATTTCTATGTTGCATAGAACGGAAAATATGCATTTTTTTTCTGAAAGTTTGCAATGATAATTAATTAGGGTGATTTAAATTCTGGCCGTACAGTGCTGCTGGCAATTTAAAAGTCTGTACGTTAGAGGTTAAGCATACAGGAAGCATGGATTTGAATAGTTTTGATTTTAATGCATTTAGTTAGTGGGTTTCAAAATAGTTAACACATCAAACTTATTTTTAAATGATACTCTACCATTTGAAACATAAAACTAAAACATTCTTCTGCAGAATGCACATGTTTTTGGCTGAACAACTAGTTGGAAAAGGATAATGTGGAAGACCTATGCACAGAGGGGATGATATTATTAAAATGTACCTTAAAAGGAATAGGTTGAGATAGTCAGGACTGGATTTATCTGACTCAGGATAGGGATCAGTGGTAGGTTCTTATGAACACAGTAATGAACTTTCATGTCCTGTAATACCATGTGGGGAACTTCTTAATTATGTGAGAGACTGTTAAAGTCTCAAGGACTCTTCTCCACAGAGTTGTTGGTGAGAATGCATAATAACTGGGATGAGTATATCTTTGCATTGTTGTTTTAAATCTCCTCCTATAATCTGTAGGTTTATAAATCTCATGCAAAAATCTATAACCTGAAAAATACTCAACTTCTGAGATGTTAGTCCGATGGAAGACAGTATAATTCCTAGCCACCATCATGAGAACTTCAAATCTAAGTTGTTAACATTTTCCATTTAATAACATTACATAATGAAAATTATGAGTACATTTTCTGGCAATCCTTGGTACATTTATATATATAACTGTTTCTTTTATTGCAGAATACAGCATCAACAATATATAATGGTGTTCCTTACCCTGTGGAGCAAGAGCCATTGGCTGACTTAATGACTGAATATGTTTCTCAGTGTTTTCAATCTCTTGCCTGAAGACCTGCATATCACGTTCAAATCCCGCAACAAGTTCTGTAAAATATTCTATAGGAGCCACATTGTCATACTGCAGGCCAGGAGGAGTTTCATGTGCCCACTGTGCCATTTCTGCATGATGCAAACACTACAACAAGAGTATTCAACCAAAAAAATGTGGTGTTACTGGAAAAGCCAGAAAGTCTTGCACAAATCATTAATACTCTGTTACTCAAAAATGAATACTCTCAATAACTCAGTAAACTCAGTAATGATTATTGGCAAGTGTCAAACAATAAGCAAAGGCAAATTTCATATATCATATCTTATTGTATAATAAGTGACACTAAGTTATTATCTTGTACAGATATTCTTCCATGCACTGTTCTCTACAGTATGAAAGCCATCCATATCCATTGCCGTCTTGTTACCTGGCAACCGTTTAACGCATAAAGCAATCAATACATATTGTCATGGCAGCAAACAGTAAAACACTGTTGATTTTAGGCTTTTACAGCGGTTAATTACTGATGCTGAGCCCATTCTTGGGTTGTTCAACTCTGAATATGGGCAGAGCATCTACCTCTCAAAAGTCAGTAGCACCACTCACAACCATATGGTGTAACAACCCAAGAAAACAATCAACATCAACAGAACACTGGTCAATAGAGATGCAGTTTATTAAAAGAAGCAAGCAGGTGAAAGGCTGATTTTTAATTATAATAGGCCCTTGCCAAAATGCAGGTTCAGGGGACAGCTTCGGTACTCATATTATACGTGAAACTGACATTTATGGTATGTAATAGTATTGGGGGACACGACCACCATTGCAGCACATCTGAATCCTTGGTATATCGAGGATCCACTGCAGTTAACGAAAAAAAAAATTATGCATTATATTTCATTCTTACATGAAGAGAAAACTGGGGTGTGCCACAGCTTCATCCTAGTCAGGTAACGTGGAATTTGTGGTGGGTAAAGTTGGACAGGGGTAGGATTTGTCACTAATTCCATTTTCCCTGAGAATTCTAATTCCACCAACTGGTATACAATCTCTGATCACACTATCACTGACACTGTATACTCTTGATAATGATGTCATTAACTAAGACAAAAGAATAAGTTATCAACAAAAGCTAAACAGAATAACAGCAAGCATATTATCTGAGCATGAGGAAATGGTGGGAAGATGTATTCTAGGCACTCTGATATGAATCATTCCTCGTCCTTTTTCAAAATTCCACGTCTATGTAACAGATGAGACACTGAGCTCACAAAGAAACATGGTGAGTGTTGCATTTATTTGTTTTCTTTTTAATAACTGACTGTGCAGGTTTATATGGACTACCTAGGTTTCTTAGAGAAAATATTTCACTTTTGTGGCCAGGTTAAATAGACAGCAATATTTTTCACAAATAACAATTCTCACAAATCCCTCCCACCTGAGTCTTCAATCACTTGATAAAAGCATGCAAAGAACTCAGTGAAACACATTACTTAACTGAATCTTTCATATCTAGATTCATTTATTTTTCTGTAACAATAAAAACCATGACCATATGGTTCTTCTGGTGAAAAATTATTTTGAACATCGAACTGAAGAAAACGTCATACGGGAAAAATATAACACAGACCATCAAAGTAAACAATAAGTGAAAGAATACTTTCAACTGATGGGTAATCAAAAGGGGAATTCTCCATAGTATTTTCATACAATTTCATACAACTCAGTTTACAACAAGAATCCTACTCTGTATGACAAGAACACTTACAGACATGTATCACAGCTATACTGTTCCTGTGATCAAAATAGTAAATTCTGGTGTCTGGAGAGACTATAATATTTATCATTTAGTGAAGCAGATACTATCAGAATTAAGAAAGGGAAACTCCAAAAAATTAAAAACTAATGTTAGACACATTGTAGGCAGCCATATGAGGAACCAAGGGCATAGGAATACAAAATTTTATTACCTTAGCTGTATCCGCTTTTAATTTGTCTGCCAATGCTCCGTTCCGTTGGAGCCCACTGGTAAGTCCTGCTAACATCTGCTTCAGAGATTCAGTGTCTTCCTGAACTTTATGAAGAGGCTTTATTGAACCTCTTGCTATGTCTGAACTTTGACCCTTCTGGGTTTTAACAAAATTCCTGTAAAGTCATAAGAACAATGACAAAAAGTTTCATAATTTCACTGTGATGGTCTGGATAGAAATGGACTGGATCAGGCTATGTGTTTATAACAATATTGTTTTTTTAAGATTTCCTTTATTCACTTTTGATTGCCTTTTCCTTTCCTTTTTCATAACTTTCGGAGGTCTTACAAATGACACGTTGATATTTTTGTACCGCAGCTAAGACTAGTAAGGTGGTGTGCTGGATAACACGAATATATGACTGAGCAATTTCATGTAAATGTTTTCTGATTGCAGTTATTTTTATTGCTGTAATGTTTCATTTTTTAAAAACAGGTGATAAACAGAACAGAGAGTAAATGCAAACAGCAGTGAAAGTGTAGAAAAACACTAATATTTACAAAATATTGCAAGAAGTTTAACTATAGAATAAGTTTTATTTTATGGTTTAAGCAGTTGTACAATAGGCCAGAAGTGGCTGCATTACAAGGGACTTAGTCCCACCCCACTAGCAATGGTTGAAGCAGTAACAAAATGAAAGGGAAGTCATTTGGGTGTCAAAGGATCCTGTCACCTGACAACTTAAGGAACTAGTCTGAATATGGAATAAGTGAATGAAATGGCATGAAATTACCTCTGATTCCTTGTTCAGAAGATAACAGAACTAACATGAACAGATGAACTGAGATTTCAAACAAAGAACTGTGTGTGAGTAGGGTGGTTGGAACAGAAATGAGAAAAGAAATTTACTCATGCTCTTTAGAATGTAAGAAGAATGTAAGAAATAGCGTCTTGTGAATTGGTTTGGGTTTCAAAGTACAGCCCAAAAACAAAAATACAATCTCCAATTAAAAAAAAACAGGAACTTGGAGACTCAAAAACTGTAAGAGTAAACTCAAAAGGATAAAACCATTGTAATCTGCTTCTTCAATACCAAAGACATTATACATTATGAATGTGATGGGATGTGATACCATGTGGCCTGGTACAAGTTCACTGATATTTTGAAGGAATGTACTGCCTCCATTTTCAGGGGCAAAGATTGTTTGCATATAGATGTAAGATATATGCCCAGGTTGCACGTTTACCCTGAAACTGACTGTAATATTCTTAGCAGGGGGAAAAAAATTAGTGAGAGTTGTGGTTACCTCATGTTTATTATACTATTTAGTAAAAAACACTGTTCATTATATGAGATCTGACTACAGTCTTAACTGTTCATAACATATAAAAACAAGGATTCTACTATTAGGGCAGCTTTCCATTATTAAAGACCTGGTGTCTTCTGCTTCTTACACCTGGCTGACTGGTTAATATATCTAGGTGAGGGAGAAGTCGGCCAGGCTGGCTTTGGAGGAAACCCTCTGGTAATGTCATGGCATCTGTGCATTTCTATTTGGAACCATATATAAATACATGGACTTATTGCCTGAAGACAATTACGCTTGGGGAAAATCCTCTTGTAACACTTGCATAAATATGGTACATGTGTGTGTACATGCTCAGTTACCCTGTTAACAACTTACTTGAACATTTCAATTGTTTGAAGTATTTCATTTGGTATCTGGTTTTCTTTAACAGCTTTAGCATCTGGTCTTCCAGGGCTTACTCCTGAAATAAGAACCAGTTTCATACTAACACCACAAACGAGGCAAACTTACAAACATAGTGACAAACAATTCTAAACATCATTGTCACTTTGAAAATACCACCCATGTCAAAATAAGGAAACATTTTCTTATATAACAAGTTTATATTGTCAGAACTCCAGTCCTCTGCAGGGCTAACAAATGCAAAAAAGGTTATGATGATGAAGTCAGACTTCAAATATTGATGCAAGGGAGAAAAATTGCACACAAACTGGTGTATTGCCTGTAAGGTTGTTTTTACTTCCAGAAAACACAGTAAGAAGGACGCTTATTTAAGTTCTGTTCACCTATTTTATCATGGTTCTTTGGTTATTTAACAATGCTTTCAAAAAGCCAAATTATACAGCTCCAAATAACAGGTTAATTAGTAAAGAATTAAATGGAAATTATGTGGAAAAAAGTGGTCATGGCCTAATTTGAGGCACTAATCTGTCATCTGCCTAGAAGGCCTGAGAAAAACATGAAGTTCAGCCAGGCTAGCCAATCTGTGCATTCATACTTGAACATGAAGCAGGAGTGCCAACTACTGATTCATGACATTCAATCAGGGAAAAGAACGTAATTACATGTAGACATATTTTATGCACTGCTTTCATAATGCAGTTACACACTAGCTGCCCCTTCACTGTGAAACCTCTCATTCAAAATCCTATGAATTTCTGTCAAATGCACTGCTCAGTAAAGTTAGAAAATAGTTCACAAAAATCACAAAACTTCTTTATGTTTAAGCGTTTGCCTTCCATATTTTTGTACCTACAATTATATCCCACCTGTATTATTTTTAAAAAAAAGCTACCCTCCCCTTTTGATGACATAAATCTTGTTAATTCCACTCATTTTTATCATGCTGTAATGTGTTTGTCTTCTGAAGACACCGTTCGGATTGTTACTTTGGTTTTATTAACCACTTATGTTGTTTGCTTTGCTCCGTGGCCTTTAGTCCACAAGCGAATTATACCGACTGAGCAACCGCCACTTGTCGGCAAATTTAGTGCCAACTTTTGCAGATAGAGGGTGGTCAGCGCAATGGACTCCACAGCCGTTAATCACAGTTTTCTATATAGGAGCCACTACTTTTCCATTAAAGTAGCTCCTCAATTATCCTCAAGAGGCTAAGTGGACCCCATTCAGACCCACTACTCAGATAATTTGGTGATGCTGGGAATCGAACCCGGTCTTACATTTTGCAACTACAATTAATTATAACACTGTTATGGGTTTATGCAATTTACAAACCCTACACACCAGTCTCTTCACTTATTCACAATATAACATGGGAGCTATACAAGTGTCACTGAATTACTCCCAATGCCTTCTTAGTTATCGGAAACTCACTATCACAAATAGAATCTTCTAACCATGCATTTGGTTATTCTTCTTCCCTCAACTTACTGACTTCTGCTTTGCCGAATACTCCGAATACTAACTCTTAACTTCCATTCGTAACTGGCTCATAACTTCTACTCAAACACTCAATACCCTGAAAACTCGCTCGCAACTTCCACTCAAATACTGTTAGACTTTGACTGGTAACTCATTCTCAGTACTGGCTGAATAGTGTTTGCTGCTCCCTACATGGGCTCGGCACGGACCACACAGACAACACACTGCTGCCCGGCAACAGATATCAGGTATTGTTGTCAGGCATGTCTACACACACACTGCCTAGCAATAGACACCCTACTGTTACGTGATGTCACAGACTCGCGGGGAGAGTTGTTTACTGAGCGTTGTGTAGTTACAGGATGAGTGGGGATGTCACTTGCACTTCCTGCTGCGCAATCCGAGCGTTCACAGAGTTGTTGCCTAGCAATGCGCTGATACAATCCGCAACTCTCACGTTGCGCACATGCCCCGAGGTCTCTGTGGCTCCACAGTTCATGAATAGAGCCAAGACGTCACACTGCTGTCAGCTAATTAATTATGTATATAAATTTTCAAATATGATTTTTCAATTGCATGAAAGAATATAACGACATTATACCACGGTGGTACTTAACTTGTTAACTGATTTCATAAGTTTTTTTTTTAATTTTATGTACAATCTTGTAAAGTAATGTTGCCCAAGTTTTACTGATGTATTTATTGAATGGTTACCATGAGGATGATGTTAAATGTTGAAATATGTTGGGTCACCAAGATAAAATAAATAGTAAATAACATTTTATGCTGTAATTTGACTGTACTCTGATATATCTTTAAATTTACTATGGATTACAACAGTGCGCAATGTAACATAAAAATAAAAGTTACGTAAAGCTATCCTTGTAACAGGTTGTGAAGGCCACAGGGTTGTGAAATGTGAAGGCTCCCACATTTTCTTTATACAGTCAGCCTTATGTGCCAACTGCCCTTTGGCCCCCACGGAGATTCCTGATTCTCATTTTTGTTAGAGGCTGAGTCAACCCCATGGCCACAGTGTGGCTCAAAATAGTAGCTAAAATGAGAAAAATTCACCACATTGGAACTTGAACCAGTGACCTTCTGGCTTGTGGCATAGTGCCCCCCAACATAAAAACATTCAAACCAATGTATCGTAAGACAGTAAAACTATGTTGCTTCATTTAATTTTAGCCAAAGATTTTGTAAAATATATACTTTCCCATGTCTGTAGTATATGTAGTAAATAGGTATTCATAGAAGTCAATTCTATGAACTAGTGAACATAAATCGCAGCATTAATTTTTAGTAACAGACTTTATTCCAGTATGTCCTGTTCGTAGTTTTAGACTTATAAAGAATATTTCATATTCAATCTGTAGGAAGGTTTGTAATATATTTTCATATCAAATTGAATATTTCCAGCGTAAGTGGCTCATGAATTATGTGTCAAACTGAAAGCTACATAAAATGTGTTGCACAGTCACCCTGCTCTTTCACGTTTACGAAAATTGATGTTAAAAGTTTGCATATTTCTTTGAAGATATATTACCATACAAAATATCATGATTTATTTATCTCTTACCTGCAAGCCCTGGTTTAGTCTGTGATGCATCGACACCTCCAAGTCCTATTGATGTAGTAGTGGTTGAAGGTACTGAGGTTCCAGCAAGGCCCACGGAAGTGGTTGTACTGGTTGCCAGTGAGAATAACAGCGGCTTTGTTACGCCTAACCCAAATAATCCTCCTCCAGATGTTGATGTAGTTGTGCCACCTAAGGTGAATCCTGTACCCTGACTTGTCGTTGCTGGTGCTGACAGACTGAAACCAGAAGCTGATGTGACAGCAGCTGATGTGCCAAGTGTCAAACTTCCAAGAGTGGCTGCTGTAGTCACAGCAGTCTGTAACCCTTGGAAACCCACAGTAGCAGCACTTGTAGAAGGAGTACCAAATGCAAGTGATGCAGATATTCCTGAACTTGTAGTTGGAGTTGCAAATGCCAATCCTGTTTGTGTTGTAGTGGTATTAGGAGTTCCAAAAGTTAAACCTGTTGATGAAGCAAAACTAACAGGGGTTCCAAATGTTAGTCCGGTAGAAGAGGTACCAAAAGAAAGCCCTGTCTGGGCTGCAGTTGTAGTGGGGGTTCCAAAAGTTAATCCTGTTGCAGTTGTGGCTGGAGTTCCAAACGACAATCCTGTCTGACCCGCAGGTGTTGTGGTACTACCAAATGAAATACCGCCTGTCTGCACCACATTGGGCGTTCCAAATGTAAGTCCAGTTGGAGTGGATGAAGTACCAAATGTCAGGCCTGTTGATCCTACAGAAGAAACGGGGGTTCCAAATGACAGGCCAGAAGTCTGACCAGCAGGGTTTCCAAACAACCCAGTACTTGGTTGTGAAGTGGCAGGAGCTCCAAATGACAAACCTGAAGACAGTGTCGATGCTGTCCCAAATGCAGGTGTACTACCAAATAAGTTCCCTGGAGCAGCTGTGGTGGCAGTTGTACCAAGTGTAAATCCAGGTGTGGTTGTTCTGGAACATTAAAAAAGAACAATAATTATTCTATATAATACCCTACGTGCCTCTGATATAGTGATATCAACACTGTCACACTAACGAGCTGTAATGCTGGGTCATATACGCTTCACATTATTATCTAAGACAGTAAGTAGGATAAATCTGTATAAATACAATTTCCAGCACTGAATAATTTCTAATTTTTTCTCTGTGAACCCTACAGCTCATAATGAAAAACCTTGGAAAGTTATTTTCCTATATTTGATTTTGATCCAGAACCTTTTCTCTTCTCGTCTGTTGTCCAAAAACATAAAAATTAGAATATACAAAACTATAATTTTGTCTGTGGTTCTATATGGGTGTGAAACTTGGCCTCTGACATTAAGGGAGGAACACAGACTGTGGGTGTTTGAGAACAGGGTGTTGAGGAGAATATTTGGACCAAAGAGAGATGAAGTGACAGGAGGTTGGAAAATAGTGCACAATGAGGAGCTTCATTACATTTACTCATCTCCAAGTATAATTAGAATGATCAAAACAAGGAGGATGAGGTGGGCAGGGCATGTAGCACGAATGGGGGAGACGAATGCGTATAGGATATTGGTGGGAAAGCTAGAAGGAAAGAGACCACTGGGAAGACCAAGGCGTAGGTGGGTGGACAATATTAAAACGGATCTTAGAAAGATCTTAGAGATGGTATGGTATTGAGTGGATTGATCTGGCTCAGGATAGGGACCAGTGGAGGGCATTTGTGAACACGGTAATAAACCTTCGGGTTCCATAAAATGCTGGGAAATTCTTGAGTAGCTGCAGAATTATTGGCTCCTCCAGAAGGGTTGTTCCATGAGTAAGTAAGTAAGTCATGCAATCAGCTGCCTCTGTAATCTCAAAATTTTAATTTGCTACAATTAGTATGACCTATGTTACTCTCTGCAAGCAGAAAGCAGTACGGTATTATAATCATACTTGTTGACTCCAAATCCGAATGCAGATCCAGAAGTTGAACTGGAACCAGTATTTCCGAAACCAAATCCAGACATGGCAACAGTTTATACTGACGGAAGATTCAAGCAATTCCAACTAATGTAGCAGTGATATATCCAGATTGCATGTACATACTAGGTTGCGAATCACAAGCATCACAAGATATCCCGTTCTTCACGCACTAAAAAAAAAAGGACGCCCCACAAATACGAACACAATAAGCGACGAGAACAAACTTCCACAACTTGACAAGAAGCAGACTTTAAAACGGAACAGTATGCATCTCTGCGATCTCTAATCAAAGCCCTCAAATGCTCAGAAGCTCAGTAGCCTCAGTAGCAGGCAGGGGGTGGAATCTTGAATAGGAGAAAGGGCAACACGGTAACTACTGCCTCTATGAGCGGCGGACGAAACTCACGCTGGGCTCGACCAATCAGAGAGCCTAAACAAACCAACTTGAATACCCACAATTCCGTGCGGTTATGGTGGTGCATTATATGCAAATTGGTAAGTATGAATTTTGATTTGATGTGGTTGCGAAACGAAAGTAGACATTTGCGAACGAAATTACAGCTGCATGTCAAACATATTATTTGTGTATATGAATATTATGCTTACTACCACAAATGGAATTAGAAACATAGAATTCTTTCAAGCCTAAAATTTTTCAGGTTATCATGAACTGTCATCTAAATGATATTTTTTTATGATATGTTCTGCAACTTTCTGTTTATCCCAGAGATTGTCTCTTGAATGTGAAAGAGTTCTAAGAGTACCGTGATGGTGTTATAATTTTTGTATTGCTTTTTGCAGTATAAACACGAAAACGACATTTGCTGCTGCTGGGTGCTTGTCATCCAGCAAGCAAGGCATCAAATTCTTCAGCTTTCCAAGGGAACCAGCAAGGTATGTCTGTTTTAATTCATGGTGTAATTACTTTATTATGTATTGCTTAATCCTTTAAAATGTTTGCAGTGCAACCATTACCAAGTAGCCACCAACGTTTGCAGTGAAAGAAAACTCATTTCTCATAAGCCCTGTAAATATAAATACTTCTGATGTGGAACTCAGGCATATCAATCATTGCAGCAAGCCACAACACTGTATTGGCTACAGGTGGCTAGCGAGAATGTCATTGTCATCATCATTCATTACTTATGAAACTACATCAATATACAATTTTATTATAAATCTTATTTTACTGTCATGTGCAACTTTTTAAGTTTTAAATTTTAA
>NW_019725426.1:417065-421150 GCF_002891405.2 Cryptotermes secundus
TCGGCACTGGCGGCAGCCATTTTTTTATCAAGAGAGTGTCCGCCGGCCACCGCGGCAGCAGTGGCTGTGTTGCCCGCCAATAGCATTGAGTTGCATACCCCTGGTAGCAGGGGAATGCAACTCTATGCTATTGGCGGGCAACATAACCGACGTGACGTCATGAAGCATCACTGCTGCCACGGTGCCCGGAGGAAGATCTTATGAAATAAAAAATGCCTGTCGCCAGTGCCGAGGGCTCGGTAAGAAAGTATGCTATTACACCACCAGCACTTTTTACTGCTCCCTCCCGAAAAATCACTGGTTCATGCATATAGCTAGAATTAATAATCGATGTAAATGAAATGCTCATATTTTACAGGCACTGGTGGGAAACTTTCTCCAGATAAATAATGTTGCAACCTGATATCTTGTACTGCAGAGGTTCTTACTTCGTTGTGTGTTTTCTGTTTTCGAACTGAGTTTAATATCACTTCGCTCAAAACCATGTGGAGGGAATGAGTTAAAAGATATTAAACTCAGTTCAAAAACAGAAAACACACAATGGAGTAAGAACCTCTGCAGTACAAGTTATCAGGTTGCAACATTATTTATTGGAGAAAGTTTCTCACCAGTGCCTGTAAAATAAGAACAATTCATTTACATCAATTCAACACTCCCTTACTGAAATTCAATGGATATTTGAACTGTAACATATACAGAATACTTGTGTTTAGGAAATCTGATGGTGGGTAAACTTGAAAGAAAATTCTGTTTCCATCAGAGATACTTGTATTCAACTTCATAACTTTCTTACAGCTTACACCTGAAAGCTGCACAGAACATAGCTTTTCAGTTACATTAACATGTTATATATCATGTATAGGAAGTAATAATACAGCTACTGCTCTCTGCATTCCAAGCCATTCACCTGCTCTGAAGATGGAGGCGATACGTTTCTCCGAAACGTCGGCCAAAACAAAGAATACACGGCGCCTAAACCCAGAAGACGACTTTCTTCACAGCTATTCCATGTTTGTCACAGTTCACAATGTTCAGTGCCTTTGCTTAGAGAGGTGTTTCAGGCGAAAGAAAGGTTATGATTTTCCAGGCACTGGTCATAAACTTTCTCCAGATAAATAATTTGCAGCCTAATCGCTTGTACTCCGAGCTGCAGAGGCTCTTACTCTTTTTTTTCTGGAAAGGGGATGGGGGACCAAGTTTAATAGAAATTCACTCAAATCCAACCCAAAGGATATGGGTGAAGTGATATTGAACTTCCTTATTGAGCTGAGCCCTTCCTGAGAACCTGTCAATTGTGCAGCCACTCAAGAATTTTCCAGCCTTTTGTAGAACCGGAAGGTTCATTACTGTGTTCAAAAGAGTCCTCCACCACTCCCTATCCTGAGCCAGATCAGTCCAATCCATACCATACCACCCTATTTCACTAGGGTACATTTTAATATTGTCCACCCACCTATGCCTTGGTCTTCCCAGTAGTCTCTTTCCTTATGAATTTCCCACCAATATCCTATATCCATTCCTCGCCTCCCCCATTCGTGCTACATCCCCTGCCAACCTCATCCTCCTGGACTAGTGATATTCTGTGTTCAATATCACTAGTCGAGGATGAGGTTGGCAGAGCATGTAACACGAATGGGGGAGGCGAGGAATGCATATGGGATATTGGTGGGAAAGCCAGAAGGAAAGAGAGACTGCACTACAAGAGATCTGGTTGTAAAGAAATTGACTGTTAGTAGCGAGAAAAGCATTGAACGGGAAGAGGAGGGGGGGGGGCACTCAAAATAGTTGGTAAAGTAGCATACCTTTGTACCGATTGTGGTATCGGCCCAGGAGGCGATTTTAAATTTAGTTCCTGTATGATGAACATAGATGGCAGCAGCATTGCACCGAGGTGTCATGGCGGCCATTTTGCCAACCAATAAGGTGGGCGACCTTAATCGTCCAGGCATTGGAAAAACATCTTCAAAAGGTTAGTTTTAAGGTTTTGCTTGATATTGTCGCATCTTGAGGTTGATTGAGACAGATTGTTGCTGAAATTGAGGCTGTTCATAGTAAAGTAAAACAAAAAAATTAAAGCTATCCCAGTAACAGGCGGTGAAGGCCCTAAGGGTTGTGAGACGTTGAGGGTCCCACATTATCTAGACAATCGGCTCAGAGATGGTGGTAAGGTTGTCAGCCTTACGCTCCGGCCGTGCTTTACTCCTCAGGAAAGTTATTTAATTAATTCCTGGTACTGATTTCTGTTAGAGGCCAAGTCAACCCCAGGGTTGGCACTAACTTTTCCGAGAAGTGGCGGTCGTTTGAAAGCCACGGAGGTTTTATTTAGTAGTCTTAATATAGTTAATCATATGCCAACAGATATTCCATGTAGTACAATTGCAAGGTATAGTATTTGCTAGAAGATATGTCATTTGCAAGTAGGTACTGGCCAGGATGTGAATTTAAACACATTGTGAGAAATGGATCATGTTTTTAAATATCCTTGCACATATATAATATCATTCTGACAGTCCTTTCTGAGCTAGCTTCTCCATTGTGTACGTTTGGACACCAAAAGGAGAAGACCATTTACAGTCACATTGGACATTCCATTTCCCTTCATTATCCAGATGTCAGTAGTTCCATTGAAATGTACATTTGGAAAAGTTTGGTCCTAATATGAGTAATATAATAGTGTAATTATATTGCTGCACTTCTCAAGACTGGAAGGAAAGTGGAGCCTAAGCAAGCAGCAACCCCTCAAATGTGTTTCTCCTGTTCATGTAGGTGCAAACAGAGATCAAGCTGCCCGTGTTACACCTCATCAATTCTATTTTGAAGAATGTTGGAGACGTATATACTTCGCTCTACACTCAGAACATTGTTTCAACCTTCTGCGGTGTTTTTGAAAAGGTATTACAGATTTTGATTTTTTTGGGGGGGGTGGGAGGACTCTAGTTTGGGGTTTATCCATTCCCAGGGCCATAGGGCAGCTGGAAGGATTAGGTAAATTGAAAAAATCCAACGACCTCATCGGGATTCAATCCTGTGACCTTCCGGCTTGTAGCATAGTTCCTCAACCAACTATGCTACTGCATGCCCCCAGAAACAGCTGATATATGTGAGAGTAAATGTGTATAGAAATGCTGAGTCTGATTTACTTTTGTCTGTCTGATGTGTGATTTTGATGAATAATCTGCCCATCCATGAACTTTGTTTTGTGACCGTAATGTTATCCAGCTCCAGGTTTTGAGACCTTGATAGCTTACAGTTTCANTTTGTGAGCATGGTCATGTCAGTTGGTGACAAGGGAAAAATTTTGTTGTAAGGAAAATTAATTTAAGTTAAAGTTGTATCTAATTGTTAAATGAGGTTGTTGGTCATGTAAAACATGAGGTATGCATCATTTTAATAATTCTTGTTGCCAAGTATTGTAGATGTGATCAAGAAAATATCATATATTATGGGACTGATTCATGTATTGTGCTTCCTTCTTGTAGGTGGATAAGGAAACACGGTCCCAGATGTTCACATTACGTAAAACTTGGAAGAAAGTGTTCCCGCCAGAGAAGCTGCATGCAGTAGATGTACGTGTAAATGCAATTGACCCAGCATGGCCAATCACAGCTGTGCCTCCTACAATAAATGTGAATCCTAAGTGTTTTCATGTGAGTATAAATACTGGTTTTACTGTTGCAGTTTAAAACTTGAAATTCATTTAGAGTTGTTAATAAATATTGCATCAATCCTGCATTGTGTGATGGTGAAGCGAATATATTGCTGTGTGTATTAAGTTTGGAGGAATTACAGGGAGATTCCAATACTGAAGTATTGTTTGGGGTCCTCGGTTATTCACAATAGCAATTTCTTCTTCTTTACACTAAGCCATTAGGGTATATCTACTTCTCCCCACAGGCAGTTAGGTTAGCCTGGTTATCCTAAACATTCTCATTGAGTCCTCTTTACAGTGTAATATAAAAAAGCAGAAAGTAGTACTGTTTTCTGGGAAATGATGCCATATAGTCTGGTAGAATGTTAACAGTCTGAAGGCAGCAGGTTCTTGGTCTTTGGAATGAGCTGGGGGAAATTTGGAATCCTTTAGTTTA
>NW_019725426.1:422113-429514 GCF_002891405.2 Cryptotermes secundus
GTTTTGTGTTCCAGCATCAGCTGAGACCAGCAGTGCAAGTTGCTGGGCAGGAAGCTGCTAAACTTCATGCGGCACCTAAACCAATGGAACCTCCACTGGTCTCAACCTGCCCCAGTTTTGTGTTCCAGCATCAGCTGAGACCAGCAGTGCAAGTTGCTGGGCAGGAAGCTGCTAAACTTCATGCGGCACCTAAACCAATGGAACCTCCACTGGTCTCAACCTGCCCCAGTTTTGTGTTCCAGCATCAGCTGAGACCAGCAGTGCAAGTTGCTGGGCAGGAAGCTGCTAAACTTCATGCGGCACCTAAACCAATGGAACCTCCACTGGTGTCAACTCAATCACAAATGTCCATGCCTGTACCTGCCCCAGTTGCCAGTACTAGTCAGGTAAATAAACAGAATAGTACTAAATTATGTCTGAAGGACCTTACTGTAGTAAGTCCTTTATCCTGTGTGTTTTTGTTTGCATTAGGCATGTGTGATAGTGACTTTTTCAATTTGAGGTGAGAATTTGGGAAGAGGCCAGGTATGTAGATGAGAAGATTTTTTCTGCTAGATCCTCCCCCCACCCCCAGTATATTTACTCTGTCTAAACAACCTCTTTTTCACAATACAGTAGATTGTGTTACATATCCCTTTTGATATCATGAATTTTAAATGAAAATTTTTGTGAATTATGTTAAAAATCAGTTCTAGGGTAAACTTTTACATTGTTTGTTTGCTCTGAAAAGTTGCAGTGAACAGTCATTCACATATGCTAGTAACATCACTGCTTGTGGAAACAAGTCAGAATATACTTTTATGTATGGGCATAATTCACCAGTAATGAATAAAGTGAACACAAGAAACTCTCTGGACACTGATGGGTGTGTAGCCATCAACTTGGTGTTAGTTGCTGCCTGTTAATATTAGGCTGAAATGAATTGTACAGATTTTATTTTTAAGAGGTATATCTGTTATATCTGATTTGTCTTCACTCTTGAAGCTGTATGCTTCATCTGACAAACATTGTGGAGTAGAGTACTGTACATTAGGGATGTCTTTGAAAAATGCTGTTTGTACCTCTGCAGCTGACCATAAATGTACACATCCTTTCTGTTTCATCATTTTCTAATCATCCTGTCCTTAGACACTATATACAAGGAAGTCTCTATTTAAGGTTTCTGTAGGGAACAGTGGAATTTAATTTAATTTAATTTCCCCAGTGATGATGTAACAGTACTTCAGCTACATCATCATCATCATCATCATCATCAAGCACCAGATGCCATCCAGTTCCAACACAAGGAGTAACTGCTGTCACTCCTGGTGTACAATCGAGGAATCCTCGGCTTGCTTGTCAGCAACTGCAATCTAATGCAGTTCCAGAAAATAATATGGTACGGCCACAAGAGGATGTCAAAAGTAAGCTAACAGAATTTCAGTTTTCATGCCTGGTTATTGGGTTTATGTGTTTTGGTGGGGGTTGTTTCTTTGGGAAATTTGCACTGTACAGTGGCGACATTTCATTTCTTTCTTGTTGAATTTTTAATTTCATGGTAGCATAGTTAGTTGAGGCACTATGTTACAGCCAGAATGTCACAGGTTGAAGTCCTGATGAGGTCATTGGATTTTTTTTCATTGACCTAACCCTTCCAGCCGCACTATAGCCCTGGGGTCAACTCAGCCTCTAACAGAATTGAGTACCAGGAATATTCTTGGGGGTAAAGGGCAGCCGGAACATAGGGCTGACAACCTTGTCACCATCTATGAGCTAATTGTATAGAAAATGTGGGAACCTCAACATCTTACAACCCTATGGTCCTGCACGGTCTGTTACAGGGATACCTTTACTTTACTCCTCACACCCATCTTGCTTTTCGCAGGTAGATTTGTGTGGAACACTGAAGTTTATCACATTGATTTTAGACTAAGATAAAGTGATGTGACTAAACAATTTGCTGTGATTCCATTACTGTATAGCTCCTCTGTGTATTGTTTGAACAGCCAGATTTCAGAACAGGCTGAAATTTGATGAACTGTTCAAAACATACCATGTTTTTTCATGTAATTTCTGAATTTAAACTCTTATGTCCTGAACCAGAGGCATATAAATTATTAATTCTTCATTTGTATTGAAAGAAACTTAAAGAGCAGCAGCCAGTTTTGTGTTAAGGTAGTTTGTTTTACATATTCAGGTGTAGTCCACCAACTGATTGATTTTTGCTAAGAGAAGTCCCATTAACATGGGTCCAGTTTGCAAAACATTAAGGAGCCAAGACAGTATTAAAGTCAAAAAATGTGCCAGAAATAGTGGTTTTTGATAAGAGAATTCAATATCACTTCAATACAAAACAAAAACAAGTGATATCAATAATGAATCATGATGCCAAAACTGTTCAGATTGTCTGCCTGTGACTTGAATGCACATCTGAGCTTGCTATATTGTAAACTGTTCAATGTGTCTTGAATGTGCATTTCAGTGCAGTGTATTATGGAAGTGTTTACATTCTTAGAAATGTGGAGATTTTTTCAGATATATAAATCACCTAAAATTCTCTGAAGCATTGTGCTTCTCTTTGTTCTTCTCTTTGTTCTTTGTATATACACTAGTCCCTCCTCATGGCCCCAGAGATGACAGTACAAAGGGTTTAAATCACAGGATCTTGCTGGCCATGCATGTGATCCTCCGTGGCTGTCACAACAGTTTGGATAGTTAGGATAACATAATCCATTGCCTGTCATTAAAAATTAAGGTGACATTCTTCAGGATGTAGGTTCAAAATATATATTGTAACGTGTTGACGTTACTGAATATGCCGTAGAGATCGTTAATTGGTTTATTTCCACACTTTACAAACCCTACAACCAAATCTCTTCACACTATCTTCAGGAGTCTTCACGTATTAATAACGCGGGAGCTATACAAGTCTCCCTGAATTACACACTCCAGATATAACTGTACTACAGCACTCACTAAGTCTTGAAAGCACACAATAAGTCTTCCCCTCGCTGACTTCTTAGTTATCGCACACGCGTCTGCAACTCGTAACTTGCGAACTGAGAACTCGTTGATAACACTCTGACTCTCGCTTGCTGCTCAGCCGGCTTTTATTCCGTTCGCTGTTGCTAGGGTCGCCCGCCACATCAGTACTGTGACGTGGCATACAGCCTAGCAACGCTGTTACCCCTTGGTAACATCACCGCTGTTGACTCGCGTTGCATAGCTACAAGGTTGCGGGGGCTCGGCTATTTTCGGCTCCGCTCGGCACGTCACCGCAGGGAGAATGGAGGGGTGATGACTCGCCTATTACGAGAGAGCTACGTTACCGCCACGTGCCGCTGGAGAGGTAGGAGTCCTCCGTTGCGCAACATGTCACACTGCTCCCTCCTTAAGGCTGTTTGTCTCGCATAGCCTAACAGTGCATCCCCGTTCCTTTTCTGTCCCGTAGCTGGGCTTGCAGTGTCTCCTGATGTTTGGGCTACTCTTCTTTCAGCGACTATTCTTCGTCCGTTACATCCATCCGCTCCCCTCTTAAGACAAAGCTCGTCTGGAGCGGTTTGCTTTCAGCTCACCAGAATATCCAGTTGTATCCCATTCATCCATCACTTCCATTCTATGGCACATTCACTCTCTGGGGAGGCCGGTTCTTCTATTTTACCGGCTCCTCTTCTGTGCCCTGCGTCTTTTTCGTTTTGGAGGGGGTCGCCCCCTCCACAGTGTCCAGATTTTACTCCTCTGTAATGGGACAGGTGTGAAAATTCGCTTTGCGATTTCCAATCCGTTTGTCCTCCCGTGGGTCTTGTTAAATTCCCACTTGCTTCCAAGCCATAGCTGGTCCACGAAGTCTCAATTCTTGGTTTCCTTGGTGCCTTCCGGGCGCACCAGTTGTTTCCATCTGGGAGTCCATCCTTTCTGGGTTCCTCTCGTAGATTGGTTTCTGGTCCAGTTCTTCTGCCGTCCCTGCTCGGCTGGCGGTCCTTCTTTCCGCAGGCATCCGAAGGTTCCCAGGGGAATATCCTTCTTGAAGGCGTTTCTCCAACGTCGTGCCACTGTCGCACGACTGGATGTCTTCCTGCAGATGGCAGCCAACTTCATCCGGGGTCCAAGATTTCCTGAAGAGGTTTCCCCGACGCCATGACACTCTGGCATGGCAGGACACCTTCCTGCGAACGACGGCCAATTTATTCTGGGGTCCGCAATTTTCCTGTGTCGAATTCTTCATATTTCGTCGATGTCGGTCCCTGCGCCTTCTCTTCTTCGGTTCTCCGACCGGCATTACTTCGGCGTCTTGTACGGGTACCTCATGTAGTTCTGCCGCCTCAGGTTTCCTGTGCACTGAAGCCGGCTTTTCATCTTCTGGACGTGCCTCCATTTCTTGGCAGGCCATCGTCTCTCTGACTGGTATTATTTCGGGGACCTCTTCTTGTTGGGCCGCCGCAGGTTTCATGTCCACTGTGGCCGGCTTTTCCTCTTCTTGCCAGGCTTTCGAGTAAGCGTCTAATTTCGCCAGGAAATCTTCTTTGTCTTTCTTCCTATTTGCCTCCATCTCTTTCAGCATTTCGAATATTCGCTGCAAATCTTGTTTCTCCATTTTGTAGCAGTAAAATATTCGATATACAACAGTTCGTATGTGGCGTGTTTAAGATCGTGATCCCACTTCTGACACCAGTGTAACGTGTTTCGTTGCTGAATACGCCATAGAGATCATTAATTGGTTTATTTAACAACCTACAAATCATGGCTACAATTAATTATAACACAGTTGCGGGTTTCCACACTTTACAAACCCTACAACCAAATCTCTTCACACTATCTTCAGGAGTCTTCACGTATTAATAACGCGGGAGCTATACAAGTCTCCCTGAATTACACACTCCAGATATAACTGTACTACATCACTCACTAAGTCTTGAAAGCACACAATAACTCTTCCGCTCGCTGACTTCTTAGTTATTGCACACGCATCTGCAACTCGTAACTTGCCAACTGAGAACTCGTTGATAACACTCTGACTCTCGCTTGCTGCTCAGCCGGCTTTTATTCCGTTCGCTGTTGCTAGGGTCGCCTGACACGTCACTACTGTGACGTGGCGTATAGCCTAGCAACGCTGTTACCCCTTGGTGATGTCACCGCTGTTGACTCGCGTTGCATAGCTACAAGGTTGCGGGGACTCGGCTATCTTCGGCTCCGCTCGGCTCACTTCGGCTCCGCTTGGCACGTCACCGCGGGGAGAGTGGAGGGGTGATGACTCGCCTATTACGAGAGAGCTACGTTACCGCCACGTGCCGCTGGGGAGGTAGGAGTCCTCCGTTGCGCAACATGTCACAATATGTATGTGCGCTCATATGTATATTCAAGTCATAGGCACAGTTGTCATAACCTCTTCTGTTATAAAATAAAATGCACTTTGGTTTTACATTAAACTAAAATAGAGTATAATTTTTTGTTAGAAATTCTGATTTCTTGTATGTTTTTCAAACTGCTGTGGCTGCATAAACTTTCATGTGACTTGAATACTGGCTACAGAAATTGTGCTGTATACAGCAGTAAACTGAAAGTATTGTTACATGAATCGTATTTCTTATTGACTGATCATAGAGAAAGTGATTCCTTATTAGAACTGAATTATTTAGAAGAATTAGGAAAGTCTAGAGGTTTGTTATACTGAAGGGGGATGTGATTCATGCATATTTATGCTAGAACATTGTTGCTGTTCAGAAATAACTTATGGGCATTACATACTGACACATATAAGTTTGTACTATACCAAGTTTTTCTTTATTTAGTTATTTTTTCTATTTTTCTACCCATTTTTTCTTGTTCAAGTTTATACTAGAAGATGGATTTTTCCTTTGTTCTGTGGAAGAGAGTGAATAAGAATCTTACACAGTGCACACAGAGGCATGCAGTTCATGGCTGTTACATTTCTATCTTAGTACTGTTCGTGTAGTCGACTACTTATGTACTCTGACGTGGGAACTTTCCAGTTTGTGGTTGGGGTTAGTGCAGTCTGTATTTTCCTATTGCATGTGTAGCATGTGAAAAACCAGACTTATCCTAGTTAGGTGTTTAGTGAAACTATGCTGTTGACTGTGTAATTAAAGGGTTGGCTGTGCTAGCCCTTATAGAGCAGTCGTCAGTCTGTTAAATATGATTATATGCAATGTTGCTAACGTGTATTTTACAACTTCTGCTTTGCAAACCTTGACGTATCAAGGCTCTGCCGTACCAACAGAAAATGGCTGTACCATTAGGTAGGCCACACAGTGACGTGTCGACATGTAACAGTCAAGACCCGATGTCTGCAACATGACGCAAAGAAAGGAGCACAGTTGAAACGAATGAGATGAAAACTGCCTCACACTGGTCTGAGTAATGATGCTGACCAATCATGAATGAAGCAAGACTGCGTCTTTTGTCTCATGTCTTGATGCTTGTTTGACAAAGTTGCTGTGCGGCCGACCTTACAAAGTGTAAGGGCGGCCCTTGCATAGCAATATAGTAGTATTTCTGAATTAGCTACAGGTGTACAGTATTTTGTCTTTTGCAGCAGTCTTTGCTTTGCAGTGTAACCTGACTGTAGGAAGTAACCACAAATTTACATTGTTTACATCTCCTGGAGTGATCTTTGCATTGTACTATAACCCGATTGCTGATATTCCTATAAACTGACACTAAATAAATATTTTACAGTTGAATAAAATGTATGAACAAAACATAAATGTATACATTTTTTAAGATTGTAAAAGACTGAGCTGAATTAACTTTAGGTCCATGTTATTACAACTTTTTGACAGATGCCAGAACAGTCAATGCAGCTTACTACTCAGACCTCCTGGCAACAGACGTGAAGGAAAAGAACCGATCCAAGCGGAAGACAGGTGGAAAGCAGGTAGCCCTCCTTCAAGACAATGTACGCCCCCATACGGCCAAAACAACAATGGAAACCCTCCAGAAATTGAAATGGAACCTTCTGACACATCCTCCGTACAGTCCCGATTTGGCCCCAAGTGATTTCTACCTGTTCGGAAGGCTCATATCAGACTTGCAAGGCAAGCGGTTTGTGGACAACGACGCCGTCATCCAGACTGTTCGGGAGTGGATACGCCACCAACTCAAGCCTTTTTTTAAAAGGGCATCAGAATGCTTCCAGAACATTGGAAAAAATGTGTTGACTCTGGAGGGGAGTACGTTGAAGACTGACATGTGCAAGTAAGTGTTTGGCAATTATGGTTTAAAAAAAAAAATCAGTCCCAGTCATATTTGAACCACCTTGTAATATGATATTTTTAGCAGATCATACTGATTTCTCTATATAATGAAGTACATGAAATTTATGTTGCATTTTGTTTTATGTATAGTTTATTAAATGCAGTTCAAACTTTGAATTTGATTATTATTGCATACTTTTTTATAAAC
>NW_019725426.1:431316-436301 GCF_002891405.2 Cryptotermes secundus
CTTTGCTGTATGTGCAATAAGACTTATTGTGCGATGGTCGCTGCATTTTGTAGCTTTTGTCTTTTTCTTTAAGGCAATCATTGTAACTTCTGTAAAGTCCTTGGGCCACTCTCCACTTTCATATATGGTGTTCATTAGTTTTGTCAGTGTTTTCAAACCACCTTCTCCCAGTAACTTGAGCACATCTCCAGGTACATCATCATCTCCTGTAGCCTTTCCCTTCCTCATTTCCTTGATAGCTTTTTCCGCCTCACTTTGTAAAATATATGGTCCTTTCTCGTCTGTATCTACTTCTTCTTCCAGTTCAACTTCTAAGGTTTCTGGCCGATTGGGTCGCTCATATAGTTCTGTAATATAATTTTCCCAAATTTTCAGCACTTGCCTCTGATCTACTATTCTATTCCCCTGGGAGTCTTCGATGCCAGTGTTTTGAATCCCATGATTCTCTTTCCATCCTAGTTCCTTTGTCTTCATGTACATCAAATCATAATGTCCTGTTCTTTGAAATTCTATTATCTCATTACATATCTTCTCAAGATATTCCTTTTTGGCCCTGTCCGTGGCTCTTTTCAATTCATTCCTCAGTCTCCTGTATTTCCTCCTGCCTTCTTCATTTCCTTCGCTCCTCCATTTTACTCATCATCTCCTGTGTAACCCATGGTTTTCTTGCTATCTTCTCAACTTTACCAACCGAATCACTGATAGTATCTAACATGCATTCTTTTATGTTGTTCCACTGCACTTCAGCATTTCCGCTTTCACCTTCAATTGCACCGAGTTTCTCTTCTAGGGTCTCCTGCACGCTTTGTCTTTGAGCATATAACTTCTCCAAATCCCATCTAGGTCTGCGCTTTTGAAATCATATAATTTTCTTCAACCTGGTTCGAAACTTGGCAACCATTAATTGTGGTCAGAGTCAATATCTGCCCCAGGCAGCGTCTTCACATCCTTCACACTATTGGCTCCATCTATTATAGGAAAAAGGTAGCATCATCATCAGTGATGTAGACCATCATGGCATCATTAGAAAACTGCTGAATTCTGTTTTTAAAGTACTTCATTCATTCATACATCAGTTAGATTTTCAGACCAACTCATGCACGACATATTCTCCCTTAAGTTTGCCTATACAAGGTATGACGTAGCCTCATTCGTAGAGTAGTTGGGAGGCTACAAGGTGTTATGTGATTTCAGAAAATGGTTCAGCATGTGCTTGGTGATTGGAAGGTAATGACTCGCATATTGCAGGGAGTAGAAGTGACACATTCAGTTCCAAATGTCCTCCTACATTTGCTGCCAGCTCTTTCACTGAACCATTCATAATCTGAGTAGTCGCCCTATGCGTTTATTGTGATTACTGATAAGTCACTCTTTATCATGTTGATTTATTGTAGGGCCAGAGTGGTCATATACTCTCGTTACTTGTAGTAAAGAAAATCATGTATTGGTTTTTATCGCATAGTATAACTGTAATATTGTGAATAGTAATAAGTAAAATGTAACAACAACACCTGTTAATATAGGACAGCGGCCTTAAGTTATTTGGTAGGTACGCTTGTGCTCCATCATTCTCAGAACAGAGGGTACACTCCGCCATGCTGAATAGGACATTGTTGAAGCATTTCAGGGGTCCCAAATTGAAGCAACAATAAGTGGTTCTTGGAAGTCATCACTGTTTCCATAATGCTACCGTGTACAAGTCTCCTTTACATAGGCCCATTTTCTCTCAGGGTAACAAGACCTTATGACCACCCTTTCCTTCACAGATGGCATTTCTTGTAGTTAGACATTAGTTTAATTCTCCTATCATAAATATTAGAGCAGGGATAGCTCAGTCACTGTGTCTGGGTTAGGGGCTGGATGACTGAGGAATTGGGGTTTGATTCCTGACAGGATCAGTAGGTATTCTCTTTTCCACATGTCCAAACCGGCCTTCTGTTTATTACGGGCTCTTTCTGTAGGGGTGCAGCTGAACATGCTTTTGTATGTATTGTCGCTATTAAGAATGCATGGAAATATAACACATTCTTTGTTACCATCTACTTGGTGAGGTGCTTAATGAAGCACAGGGACAACTTCATCTTTCTTTTATTTTGTGAAATATATCACACATCAAACAACTCAGGAAATGTATTCATCAGGCAGCCATACAGGCTTGAAAATTCGTCTGATTCTGTGTCACACTGTTTAGGCGACTTACATGAAGGTCATGTCTTTCTATCTTTGAATGACCTTGTATAAGCACCAGAATAACTGGAACTTGTTTTAGTTCAATGCATATTTTAAATAAACGCTTCCATTCAAGAACACCGTTGGTTGAAATACAACAGAAAATAACAGACAATTTACATGAAGACCTACAGGCATTTCTTTGCCCATCTCAAGGGCGACTGTTTAAACAGCTATCGGTTCAAGAGGTGACTTAAGCAAAAAGGGTAGAAAAAATTAAACACACAAGTTATGTTGAGTGCATTTCTTCAGATCTGCAATAGTTAAACAAAAAGAATTCTTTGGTGACTCAGTCTGTGCAACTCGAGATCTGGATAATTTTCATAAGATAACAGATATCAAACGTCTTGGCATCAGTGTGTTGAAGGTTTCAATACTTGCGACCTAATATCAGCATCTGAACAGTTGAACAGATTTTGGAAAAATAACAATGGAAGGAGGGAGAAAATGGAGACTTTCACAAAAAATTAATGTGCAAGTTCAGATTCTCAACCATATTAATCCCATAATAAAGTTCATTTAAGGTCAGATATGGAATTTTTCATGTGTATCACCAGTTGCCACTCAGACATTATATCAAAACCTTAAGTCATTTTAATAAAATAGAAGGAATGCCGTTTGAAATGTGTACTACATCATGGAATACAGTGCCACCACTCTTACTTGACCTGATATAATTTGCATCAAAGTAACTCTACTGCAAGTTATTCTCAGAAGATTCAACAAGCAACTGATATGGATTAACAGTGGATTTCAGTTTTCACTTTCCTTGCTGTTTTAAAATTCTTTGTGTCTCTAACCATTTCAAAAATACATTAATTTCTTATCACCCAGATACACAACAAATGAAAACGAAGCTTCCTTATGTCACCTATATTAGTTGAATGCACACTGTATATCCTTGAGAACTGAAGCTCAAGTGTACTGGCAGGCCACAACTTGAAACACTCATTTTCCTTCAAATGCTTCACTCTATATCGTGAGACTAACAGAGATACAAATAATGATTACACAATGTAATCAATTTCCGTATATAATATCCAACAGTAGGAGTTGGGTCAGCTACTGGTTAGTGACTGGACAGTCAAGATTCGATTCCTGGCAGAAGCAACAGATTTACATATACACAACAGCCTCCATTTATAAAATGCAATATATTTGTTTGACGAGAGCCGCCCTATACTTCGTTATTTATGTTTGCATTTTACGAATGATCAGCTGATGATATGTTTGTGGGCCTGGGATTGCAACCGTAACGTGTATGGTGGCATTCATAAATTTTGGTGCCCAAAAACGGAAGTGTATTACCACAAAGTAGGTCCTACTGTTAATTACTACCCTAGCAATTATGAAATTATTCGTTGTTTATCCTCCACATAATTGTTAAAACCGATATATATTAAGTTCAATACATGCTTTATGGGCTGATTACACACGTGGCTTCAAACAACAGAATGCATGCACAAATAGTCACATCCTAATACACAATGCAAGACAAAGCAAGTAATATACCTTTCTTTTTTCAGGCTTCAGAAGCCTTCAAAATTGTTATAAAAGTGGCTCTCTCTTTCAACTAGAAACAGGTCTTCACTCAAGCAAAATTAATTGCGGAACAAATTAGACAACCTGCAATTCCTGTGTCCCAGTAGCTGCTTTGACGTCACGACTGGTCACGAAGTTCACGGCCGTCACGGCAATATTCCATCCTCTGTATGCAATTAGCATGGTAATATTAATATTGTATTACAATCTTATTAACTTTACAGACAGACCTATTATTGTACAGATATTATGTATTTGTACTTGACTTGTTCAACATCCTATGGTGTCCACCTGTAACTGGATTTATGGAAGGTAAAAAGCATCGTTAAAATTCAAACACAACCACTACGCCAACTATGCCCTCTACATTGCTCTACATGCTGTGCATCTACGTCATCTACGTGTACATGAAGTGTATACGTAGACCCTTCAGTAATTAGTTTGTTTCTTAATATGGCGTTGAGGGTTCTCAAGTAGCTCAAGTATAACTCCGGGGTTAGGAAGTCATTTCAATCATTGAGACAGGGGTCTTCATCATGGAACTTGGTAGAACAAATCACAGTAATTCTTTTGATGATTTCTGAGCAATGTCTAACAGAGCACTCTCTCACATGAATAAATGGTTCAATGCAAACAGACTTGCCCTAAATCTTGATAAAACGAAAGTAATGAAATTTACAACAAAAAATACTCCTCAGTATGTTTTAAATATTGGATATAATGGAAAATATATAGAAGAGTCAGTAAATATGAAATTCCTTGGCTTGCAAATTGATAGCCGCCTAAGTTGGTCAGACCATATAGACAAGTTGATTCCTAAGCTAAGTGGAGCATGCTATGCGGTTAGGTGTATGTCTCATGTCAGCAATACTGAGACTCTCAAATCAATTTATTTTGCCTATTTTCACTCTGTAATTAAGTATGGTATAATCTTTTGGGGCAACTCATCTTACAGTAAAAAGATATTCATCTTACAAAAGAAAATTGTTAGATTAATGGCTGGTGTTAAACCAAGAGACTCATGTAAAAATCTTTTTAAGAGACTAGAAATCCTAACTCTACCATGTGAATACATATTCTCCCTAATGATCTTCATTGCAAAAAACCAAGAATTCTTTCCAACTAATTCTACTATTCACACTGTCAACAGTGTCAACAATCAGCTTCACAGACCAATTGCCAGCCTCCAGTGTTTCCAGAAGAGTGCATATTAT
>NW_019725427.1:0-22056 GCF_002891405.2 Cryptotermes secundus
AGCAGGCAAGCTAGCAAACAAAAGCTGGCAAGGTAGCAACGCAAAACTGGCAAGGTATCAACGCCAAGCTGCCAAGCTAGCAACGCTATTTTGCAAATTAGCAACGCAAAGCTGGCAAGGTAGCAACGCATATCTAGCAAGATAGCAACGGAGAGCTAGCACGCTAGCTACGCAAAAATAGCAAGCTAGCAACGCAAAATTAGCAAGCAAGAAACGCAAACAAGCAAGGAAGCAACGCAAACCTAACAAGCAAGCAACGCAAAGCAGGCAAGCTAGCAAACAAAAGCTGGCAAGGTAGCAACGCATATCTAGCAAGATAGCAACGGAGAGCTAGCACGCTAGCAACGGAATGCTAGCAAGTTAGAAACGAAAATCTAGCAATTTAGCATGATAGCAACTCAAAGCTAGCAAGCTAGCAACGCAAAATTAGCAAGCAAGAAACGCAAACAAGCAAGCAAGCAACGCAAACCTAACAAGCAAGCAACGCACACCTAGAAAGCAAGCAATGAATGCTTGCAAGAAGTAAACGCAAATCAAGCAAACAAGCAAGCAAAACCAATCTAGCAAGCTAGCAAAAAATCTAGCAAACTAGCAATGCAAAGATAGCAAGTTAGCAACGGAAAGCTAGTAAGTTAACAACGCTAAGTTAGCAAGATAGCCAGGCAAATCTAGCAAGCTAGCAATACATAGCTGGCAAACTAGAAACGCAAAACTGGAAAGCTACAAACGCAAAGCTTGCAAGCTAGCAACTCAAATCTAGCAAGCTAGCAACGCACAGCTAGATATCTAGCAACGCAAAAAATTGCAAGTTAGCAACGCAAAGCTAGCAAGCTTGCAACGCATATCTAGCAAGCTAGGAAGATAGGAACGAAAGATAGCAAGCTTGCAACGAAGAAGCTGGCAAGCTAGCAACGCAAAGCAGATAAGCTAGCAACGCAAAGCTGGCAAGCTAACAACTCAAAGCTGCAATCTAGAAACGCAAAGAAGGCTAGCTAGCAACGGAAAACAGGCATGCTAGCAACGCAAAGCTGGCAAGCTGGCAACGCATATTTAGCAAGCTAGCAAGCTAGCAAGGGAAAGCTAGCAAGATAGAAACGCAAAGCGACCAGGCTAGCAAATCAAAACTACTAAGCTAGCAACGCAAAGCTACCAAGCTAGCAATGCCAAGCTTGCAAGCTAGCAACGCAAAGATAGCAAGCTAGCAACGCAAAGCTCTCAAGATGGCAACGCAAAGCTAGCAAGAGAGCAACGCAAAGCTATCAAGCTAGCAACGCATATCGAGTAATCTAGCAAGCAAGCAACGCAAAGCTAGATAGATAGCAACGCAAATCTAGCAAGCTAGCAACGCCAAGCTAGCAATGTAGATAACGCAAACGTATCAAGCTGGCAACGCAAAGATATCAAGCTAGCAATGCAAGGCTACGAAGCTAGAAACGCAAAGTTAGCAAGCTAGGAACTCAAAGCTAGCAAGCTAGCAACGCAAATCTAGCAAGCAAGGAACACAAAGTAAGCAAGCAACGCAAAACTAGCAAGCTAGCAACGCAAAGCTGAAAAGCTAGCAAAGCAATGTGGCAAGTTAGCAACGCAACAAACTGTCAACGCAAAGCTAGCAAACTAGCAATGGAAAACTAGCAAGGTAGCAACGCAAAGCTAGCAAGCTATAAATCCCAAATGTAGCAAGTTAGCAACGCAAAGCTGGCAAGCTAGCAACCAAACTTGCAAGAAAACAACTCAAAGTTTGCAAGCTAACAACTCAAAGCTGGCAAGGTATCAACGCAAAGCTTTCAAGCTAGCAACGCAAAGCTGAAAATTTAGCAAAGCAATGTGGAGAGTTAGCAACGCAAAGTGGGCAAGCAGGCAACGCAAAGCTGACAAGCTAGCATCGCAAAGCTGGCAAGGTAGTAACGCATATCTAGCAAGATAGCAACGGGAAGCTAGCAACCTAGAACGCAAAGCTAGCAAGCTAACAACTCATAGCTATCAAGCTAACAACTCAAAGTTACCAAGCAAGCAAGGCAAATTAAGAACATACGAACGAAAATCTAGCAAGCAAGCAACGGAAACCTAACAAGTTAAAACGAAAATCTAGCAACCAAGCATCTCAAAGATAGCAAGCTAGCAACGCGAAGCTAGCAAGGTAGCAACGCAAAGCTAGCAAGGTAGCAACGCAAAACTAGCAAGCTTGCAACGAAACTTGCAAGCAAGAAACCCAAACAAGCAATCAAGCAACGCAAAGCTAGCAAGCAAGGAACGAAATCTTGCAAGAAATAAACGCAAAGCAAGCAAGCAAGCAAGCAGAGCCTATGTAGCAAGCTAGCAACAAAAATCTAGCAAGCTAGGAATGAAAAGCCAGCAAGTTTGCAAAGGAAAGCTAGCAAGTTAGCAACGCAAAGCTAGAATGCTAGCCACGCAAATCTAGCAAGCTAGCAACACAAAATTGCAAACTAGAAACGCAAACCTGGCAAGCTAGCAACGCAAATCTAGCAAGATAGGAACTAAAAGCTACCAAACAAGCAACTCACACTAGCAAGCTAACAACGCAAAACTAGCAAGCTAGCGACACAAATTTAGCAAGCTTTTAACTCAAAGCTACCAAGCTATCAACGGCAAGCTAGCAAGCTAGCAACGCAAAGCTAGCAAGCTAGTAACGCAAAGCTAGAAAGATAGAAACGCAAAATTATCAAGGTAGCAACGCATATCGAGAAATCTAGCAAGCTAGCAACGCAAAGCTAGTAAATTAGAAACGCCAAACTAGCATGTTAGCAAAAGCAAACCTATCAAGCTGCCAACGCGATGCTAGCAAGCTAGCAACGCAAAGCTAACTAAGTATTATACGCAAAGCAAGCAAGCAACACAAAGCTAGGAAGCAAGCAAAGCAAAGGTAGCAAGCAAACAACTAAAAGTTAACAAGCTAGCAACGGAGATCTGGCAAGCTAGCAATGCAAAACTGGCAAGCTAGCAAGGTAAAACTAGCAACTAGCAAGGCAAATCTAGCAAGTTAGCAAAGCAAAGCTAATAAGCTAGCAAGGCAAACTTGGCAAGCTAGCAACGCACAGCTGGCAAGCTAGAAACGGACAGCTGGCAAGATAGAAACGCAAAGCTGGCAAGCTTGCCACGCAAAGCTAGCATGATAGCAAATCATATCTAGCAAGCTAGCAACGCGAAGCTAGCATGATAACAACGGAAACGTATCAAGGGTGCAACGCATATCGAGAAATATAGCAAGCTAGCAACGCAAAGCTAGATAGCTAGCAACGGAGAGCTAGCAAATTAGCAACGAAAAACTAGCATGGTAGCAAACGCAAACCTATCAAGCAGGCAACGCAAAGCTAGCAAGCTATGAACGCAATGCTAGCAAAGGATGAAACGCAAAGCAAACAAGCAAAGCAAAACTAGCAAGCAAGTAAAGCAAAGCTAGCAAGCTAGCAACTAAAAGCTACCAAGCTAGCAACGGAAATCTGGCAAGTCAGCAACGCAAAACTGGAAAGCTAGCATGGTAAAGCTAGCAAGCTAGCAACGCAAATCTATAAAGCTAGCAACGCAAAGCTAATAAGATAGCAAAATAAAGCTGGCAAGCTAGCAACGCACAGTTGGCAAGCTAGCATCGGGCACCTGGCAAGATAGCAACGCAAAGCTGGCAAGATTGCAACGCAAAGCTTGCATGCTAGCAAAGCAAATCTAGCAAGCTATCAACACAAAGCTA
The DNA here is from genome assembly GCF_002891405.2 of Cryptotermes secundus. NCBI lineage: Eukaryota > Metazoa > Arthropoda > Insecta > Blattodea > Kalotermitidae > Cryptotermes > Cryptotermes secundus. The sequence continues at coordinate 3,704 of NW_019725427.1, forward strand.
GCTAGCTATCAACGCAAAGATAGCAAGCTAGCAACGCAAAACCAGCAAGCTAGAACGCAATGCTAGCAAGATAGAAACGCAAAGCTACCAAGCTAGCAACTCAAAACTACCAAGTTAGCAAGGCAAAGCTACCAAGATACCAATGCCAAGCTTGCAAGTTAGCAACGCAAAGATAGCAAGCTAGGAACGCAAAGCTAGCAAGAAATCAACGCATTGCTATCATGCTAGCAACGCATATCGAGCAATCTAACAAGCAAAAAACGCAAAGCTTGCTTGCTAGCAACGCAAATCTAGCAAGATAGAAACGCCAAGCTAGCAAGGTCGCAAACGCAAACCTATCAAGCTGGCATCGCAAAGCTAGCAAGCTAGCAATGAAAGGCTACGAAGCTAGAAACGCAAATCTAGCAAGCTAGCAAAGCAAAACAAACAAGCTAGCAACGCAAAGCTAGCAAGCAAGCAATGGAAAACTAGCAAGGTAGCAACGCAAAGCTAGCAAGCATGAAAACCCAAATGTAGCAAGTGAGCAACGCAAACCAAGCAAGCAACCAAACTTGCAAGCCAGCAATGCAAAGCTGGCAAGCTAGCAACCCAAAGCTGGCAAGGTAGCAACGCAAAGCTGCCAAGTTAGCAACGCATATCTAGCAAGATAGCAACGGAAAGCTAGCAAGCTAGCAACGCAAATCTAGTAAGTTAGCAAACTAGCAACGGAAAGATAGCAAGCTTGCAACGAAAGGCTGGCAAGCAAGCAACAAAAAGCTGATAAGCTAGCAACACAAAGCTGGCAAGCTAACAACGCAAAGCTGCAATCTAGAAACGCAAACAAGGCTAGATAGCAACGCAAACAAGGCTAGATAACAACGCAAACCTGGCAAGCTAGCAACGCAAAGCTGGCAAGTTAGCAACGCATATTTAGCAAGCTAGCAAGCTAGCAACTCAAATTTGCATGCTAGGAAATCAAATCTAGCAAGCTAGCATATCAAATTAGCAAGGTAGCAATGCAAAGCTAGCAAGCTAGCAACGCAGATCTAGCAAGCTTGCAAGCTAGCAACTCACAGCTAGCAAGCTACCAAAGCAAAGCTGACAAACTAGCAAAGCAAAGCTGTCAAGCTAGCAACGCAAACTGGACAGCTAGCAAACACTCCTGGCAATCTAGCAAAGCATAGCTGGCCAAATATAATCGCCAAGCTGGCAAGCTAACAACGCATATGAAGGAAGTAAGCAACGGAAAGCTAGCAAGCTAGCAACGCAAAGTTAGCAAGCTAACGACGCAAAGAACTCAAGCTAGAACGCATAGCAAGCAAGTTAGAACGAAAGCTAATAAGCTAGCAACGGAAAGCTACCAAGCTACCAACGCAAAATTAGCAAGCAAGCAACGCAATGCAAGCAAGCTAACAACGCAAACTAATAAGCTAGAAACGCAAAGCTACCAAACTAGCAACGCAAAGCTAGCAAGCTAGCAACGCAAACCTAGCAAGTTAACAACGCACTTCTAGCAATCTAGCAAGCGAGCAACTCAAAGCGACCAAGATAGCAGCGAAAGCTAGCAAGCATGAAACGCAAATCAAGCAAGGAAGCAACGCAAATCTAGCAAGCTAGCAACGCAAAAATGCAAGACACAAACAACGCAAATCTAGCAAGCTAACAAGGGAAAGCTAGCAAGGTAGCAAGAAATAGCTAGCAAGCTAGCTACGCAAATCTTGCAAGCTAATAACGCAAAGATGGCAAGCTAGCAACGCAAAATTGGCAAGCTAATAACGCAAAGCTGGCAAGATAGCAAAGCAAACTAGCAAGCTAGTAACCCAAAACCAGCAAGCAAGCATTGGAAAGCTATCAAGCTAGCAATTCAAAGAAAGCAAGATAGCAAAGCAAAGCAAGCAAGCTAGGAACGGAAAGCTATCAAGGTAGCAACTAAAATCTAGCAAGCTAGCCACGCAAATCTTGCAAGCTAGTAACTCAAAGCTGCAAAGATAGCAACGCAAAACTGCAAGATAACACCGCAAAGCTGGCAAACTAGCAAAGCAAAGCTAGCAAGCTAGGAACGCAAAGATAGCAACCTAGAAACGGAAATCTAGCAAGCTATCAACGCAAACATAGCCAGCTAGCAAAGCATATCAGGCAAGCTAGCATGCTAGGAACGGAAAACTAGGAAGCTTGTAACTCAAAGCTGCCAAACAAGAAACGCAAAACTGGCAAGCTCGCAACGCATAGCTGTCAAGCTAACAAAGCACATCTAGCAAGCTTGCAACGCAAAGCAAGCAATGTTCGAACGCAAAGCTAGCAAGCTTGCAACGCAAAACTACCATGCAAACAACGCATATCTAACAGGCTAGCAAGCTAGCAACGGTAAGCTAGAAAGCTAGCAACGCAAAGCTGGCAAGTTAGAAACGCAACGCTGGCAAGCTAGCAACGCAAAGCTAGCAAGTTAGAAACGCAAAGCTAGCAAATTAGCAACGCATATCTGGCAAGCTATCAAGCAAATAACGCAAAGCTGGCAAGCTAGCAACTCAAAGCTGGCAAACTAGCAACGAAAAGCTAGCAAGCTATAAACGCAAAGCTGTCTAGTTAGCATGGCAAAATTGCCAAAGATAGCAACGCAAACCTGGCAAGCTAGCAACGCAAAGCTAGCAGATTAGCAACGCATATCTGGCAAGCTATCAAGCAAATAACGCAAAGCTGGCAAGCTAGTAACTCAAAGCTGGCAAACTAGCAACGAAAAGCTAGCAAGCTACCAAGCAAATTTACCAAGCTCACAACGCAAAGCTGTCAAGCAAACAAAGCAAAGCTAGCAAGCTTGCAGTGCATAGATGGCAAGCTAGCAACGCAAAGCTGGCAAGTTATAAACGCAAAGCTGTCTAGTTAGCATGGCAAAATTGCCAAAGATAGCAACGCAAACGTGGCAAGCTAGCAAAGCATATCTAGCAAGCTAGCAAACTAGCAAAGGAAACCTATAAAGTTAGCAACGCAAAGCTAGCAAGTTCGAAACGCAAAGCTAAAACGGAAAGCTAGCAAGCTAGCAACTCAAATCTAGCAAGCTAGCAAGTTAGCAGCAAGCTAGCAAGCTAGCGACGCAAAGCTAGGAAGTTAGCAACGGAAAGCTAGCAAGCTAGCAACGCAAATCTAGTAAGATAGCAACGGAAAGCTAACAAGCTAGCCACGCAATTCTAGCAAACTAGCAAGCTAGCAACGCAGAGCTGCATGCGAGCAACGCAATGCTAGCAAGCTAGCAAGGCAATCTTAGCAAGTTAGCAACGCCAAGCTAGCAAGCTAGCAAGCAAAGCTACCAAGGTATCAACGCAAAATTATAAGGTAGCAACGGAAAGCTAGCAAGCTAGCAACGCATATTTAGCAAGCTAGAAAACTAGCAACGCAGAACTCGCAAGCCAGCAACGCTAAGATAGCAAACTAGCAACGCAAAGCTGGCAAGCTAACAACGCAATGCTAGCAAGATTGCAACGCATAGTTAGCCAGCTAGCAACGAAAAGCTAACAAGTTAGAACGCAATGTTGCAAGCTAGCAACTCCAAGATAGCAAGCTAGCAACGCAAAGCTGGCAAGCTAGCAACGCAAAACTAGCAAGCTTGCAACGCAATGCTAGCAACCTAGCAAAGAAAAGCTACCAAGCTGGGAATGCAATTCGAGCAAGCTAGCAACGCAAAGATAGCAAGCTAGCAACGCAAAGAAAGCAAGCAAGCAAGGCAAAGATAGCCAGCTAGCAACGCAAATCTAGATAGCTAACAACGAAAAGCTAGCAAGCTAGCAACAACAAAATATAGCAAGGTAGCAACGCAAAATTAGCAAGCTTGCAACGCACATCTATCAAGCTAGCAACGCAAATCTTGCAAGCTATCAACGCCATGGTGGCAAGCTAGAAACGCATAGCTGGCATGCTAGCAACGCAAAGATGGCTAGCTATCAACGCATATTTAGCAAGCTTGCAACACAATGATAGCAAGCTAGCAACGCGAAGCTAGCAAGCTAGCAACGCAAAGCTACCAAGCTAGCAACGCAAAAGTAGCAAGCTAGGAACGGAAAGCAAGCAAGCTAGCAACGTAAAGCTACCAAAGTAGCAACGCCAAACTATTAAGCTAGCAACAAATATCTAGGAAGCTAGCAAAGGAAAGCTACCAAGCTAGCAACGCAAAGCCAGCAAGAGAGCAACGAATGCCAGCAAGTTAACAACGCAAATCTAGCAATCGAGGAAAGTAGCAACGCAAAACTAGCAAAGTAGCAACGCAATTGTAGGAAGCAAGAAACGCATAGCAACCAAGCAAGCTTGCATCTCCTAGCTAGCAAGCTATCAACAGAAAGCTACCAAGGTAGCAACGCAAAGCTAGCAAGCTAGAAACGCAAATCTAGCAAGCTAGAAACGCAAATCTGGCAAGTTAGCAACGCAAACTGACAAGTTAGCAACGCAAACTGTCAAGTTAGCAAAGCAAATCTAGCAATCAAGAAACGCAAAGAAAGCAAGCAAGCAACGCAAATCTAGCAAGATAGCAAAGCAAAGCTATCAAATTAGCAAGCAAAGCTAGCAATCTAGTAATTGGAAGCTAGCAAGCTAGCAACGCAAAGCTATTAAACTAGCAACGCAATGCTAGCGAGCTAGCAACCAAAGATAGCAAGAAAGAAACGCAAAATTGGCAAGCTACCAACGCAAACCTCGCAAGCTAGTAGCGCAAATCTTGTAAGCTAGCAACGCAAAGATGGCAAGCTAGCAACGCAAATCTAGCAAGCTAGTAACGCAGAGCAACAAACAAGAAACGCAAAGCAAGCAAGCAAGCAAGCAACGAAATCTAGCAAGATAGCAAAGTAAAGATAGCAAGCTAGCAAAGCAATGCTAGCAAGCTAGTAACGCAATTCTAGCAAGTTTTCAATGCAAATCTAGCAAGCTAGCAACCTAGAAACGCGAAGCTATCAAGCTAGAACACTAAGTGAGCAAGCTAGCAACGCAAAGCTAGCAAGCTAGCAACGCAAAATTAGCAAGATAGCAAAGCAAGTATAGCATGCTAGGAACTCAAATTTAGCAAGATAGGAATGCAAAGCTAGGAAGTTAGCAAAGCATAGTTAGCAAGCTAGCAATGCAAATCTAGCAAGCTAGCAATGCAAAGCTACAAAGCTAGCAACGCAAACCTGGCAAGCTAGCAAAGCACAGGTGGCAAGCTAGCAAATCACAGCTGGCAAGATTGAAAAACATAGCTGGCAAGCTAGCAACGAAAAGCTAGCAGGTTATGAGCGCAATGCAAGCAAACAAGAATTGCAAAAGCAAGCAAGACAAATCTAGCAAGATAGCAAGCTAGCAACGCAAAGCTAGCAAGCTGGCAAAGCAAAGCTAGCAAGCTAGGAACGCGAAGCTAGCAAGCTACCAGCGTAAAGCTAGCATGCTAGCAACGCACAGCTGGCAAGCTAGCAACTCAAAGCTGGCAAAGTAGAAATGCAAAGCTGTCAAGCTTGCAACGCAAAGCTGCCAAGCTAGCAACGCATATCTAGCAAGCTAGCAAAGCAAAGATAGCAAGTTAGCAACTCAAAGCTAGCAAGATTGCAACGCAAAGCTGGCAAGGTAGCAAAGCAAAGCTAGGAAGCTATCATCGCAAATATAGCATGCTAGCAACGCAAAGCTAGCAAGCTAGCAACGCAAAGCTAGCAAGATAGCAAAGCAAGTATAGCATGCTAGGAACTCAAATTTAGCAAGATAGGAATGCAAAGCTAGGAAGTTAGCAAAGCATAGTTAGCAAGCTAGCAATGCAAATCTAGCAAGCTAGCAATGCAAAGCTACCAAGCTAGCAACGCAAACCTGGCAAGCTAGCAAAGCACAGGTGGCAAGCTAGCAAATCACAGCTGGCAAGATTGAAAAACATAGCTGGCAAGCTAGCAACGAAAAGCTAGCAGGTTATGAGCGCAATGCAAGCAAACAAGAATTGCAAAAGCAAGCAAGACAAATCTAGCAAGATAGCAAGCTAGCAACGCAAAGCTAGCAAGCTGGCAAAGCAAAGCTAGCAAGCTAGGAACGCGAAGCTAGCAAGCTACCAGCGTAAAGCTAGCATGCTAGCAACGCACAGCTGGCAAGCTAGCAACTCACAGCTGGCAAGATAGAAACGCAAAGCTGTCAAGCTTGCAACGCAAAGCTGCCAAGCTAGCAACGCATATCTAGCAAGATAGCAAAGCAAAGATAGCAAGTTAGCAACTCAAAGCTAGCAAGATTGCAACGCAAAGCTGGCAAGGTAGCAAAGCAAAGCTAGGAAGCTAACAACGCAAATATAGCATGCTAGCAACGCAAATCTAGCAAGCTAGCAACGCATATCTAGCAAGTTAACAAGCTTGCAACGGAAACTAGCAAGTCAGTAACACAAAGCTGGCAAGCTAGCAACGCAAAGATGGCAAGCAAGCAACACAAAGCTAGAAAGGTAGCAACGAAAATCTAGTAAGTTAGCAAGCTAGGAACGGAAAGCTAGCAAGCTAGCAACGCAAACTAGCAAAGTAGCAACGCAAATCTATCATGCTAGCAAGATAGCAACGGAAAGCTAGCAAACTAACAACGGAAAGTTAGCAAGCTAGCAATGCAAAGATAGCAAGCTAGCAACTCAAAAAATGCAAGCTAGTTCTCAATGCTTGCAAACTAGCAACGCAAATCTCCCAAGCTAACAATCTAGCAGCGCAAAGCTAGCAAGCTAGAAACGCAAATTTAGCAACCAAGCAGCGCAAATTTATCAATCTAACAAGATAGCAACGCAGAGCTAGCAAGCTAGCAACGCAAAGCTACGGAGTTAGCAACGAAATGCTAGCAAGCTATCAACAAAAACCTACCAAGTTAGCAGAGAAAAACTAGCAAGCTAGCAAAGCAGAGGTAACATGTTAGCATGCTAACAACGCAAAGCTAGCAGGCTAGCAACGCAAATCTATCAATAAAAACGCAAAGAAAGCAAACAAAGAAGCAACGCAAATGTAGCAAAATAGCAAAGCAAAGCAATCAAGCTAGCAAAGCTAAACTAGCAAGCTAGCAAGCTAGCTAAGCAAAGCTTTTAAGCTAACACCGCAAAACAAGCAAGCAAGCAACGCAAAAATAGCAAGATAAATACGCAAAACTAGCAAGTTACCAACGCAAACCTAGCAAGCTAGCAACGCAAAGCTGGTAAGCCAGCAACGCAAAAATGGCAAGCTAGCAAGCTAGTAAAATTAAAGCTAGTAAGCTAGCAAATTTAAGCTAGCAAGCTAGCAACGCAAATCTAGCAAATAATCAATGTAAGTCCAGCAAGATAACAAGCTAGCGACGCAAAATTAGCAAGCTAGCAACGCAAAGCTAGCAAGTTACCAACGCATATCTAGCAAGATAGCAACGCAAAGATAGCAAGCTTGTAACGCAAAGTTGACAAGCTAGCAACTCAAAGCTGTCAAGCTAGCAAAGAATATCTAGCAAGCTAGCAACGCAAAGCTACCAAGTTAGCAACGCAAAGCTAGGAAGCTTGCAAAGCAAATCTAGCAATCTAGCAACAAATTGCTATTAAGCTAGAAATGCAAAGTTAGCAACCTAGCAACGCAAAACTAGCAAGCTAGCAAGGAAGCAACGCAAAGCTAGGAATCTTGCAGCGCAAAGCTAGGGAGTTAGCAACGCAAATCTAGCAAGATAGCAACCCAAAGCTAGCAAGCTAGCAACGCAATTCTAGTAAGATAGCAAAGTAAATGTTATCTAGCGAGCCACGCAAATCTAACAATCTAACTAGCTAGCAAACAGAGGTAGCAAGCGAGCAACGCAAAGCTAGCAAAATAGCAACGCAAATCTAGCATGCTAGCAAGGGCAATCGAGCAAGATAGCAAGACAAAGCTAGCAAGCAAGCAACTTAAAGCTAACAAGCTAGAAACGCAACGCTAGCAAGCTAGCAACGCAAAGCTAGCAAGCTAGAAACGCAAAGCTTGCAAGCTATCAACGCAAAGGAAGCAAGCAATAATCGCAAAGCAAGCAAGAAAGCAACCCAAATCAAGCAAGATAGCACAGCAAAGCTATCAAGCTAGCAAGGCAAAGATAGCAACCTAGCAACTGAAAGCTAGCAAGCTAGCAACGCAAAGATAGCAAGCTAGAAACGCAAAGCTAGCAAAGCTAGCAACGATAATCTAGCAAGCTAGCAACGCAAAGCCAGCAAGATAGCAACGAATGCTAGCAAGTTAACAACGCAAATCTAGCATTCGAGCAATCTAGCAACGCAAAGTTATCAAGCTAGCAACCCCAAGCTAGCAAGGTAGAAACGAAAAGCTAGGAAAGAAGAAACGCAAAGCAAGAAACAAGCATGCAAAGCAAAGCTAGCAAGCTTGCTCCTCAAAGCTACCAAGCAATCAACAGAGAGCTACAAAGGTAGCAACGCAAAGCTAGCAAGCTAGAAACGCAAATCTAGCAATCAAGAAACGCAAAGAAACAAGGAAGCAAACAACGCAAATCTAGCAAGATAGCAAAGCAAAGGTATCAAATTAGCAAAGCAAAGCTAGCAACCTATTAACTGGAAGTTAGCAAGCTAAAAACGGAAAGCTATTATGCTAGCAACGCAAAGCTAGCAAGCTAGCAACTCAAAGATACCAAGATATAAAGGCAAAGCTAGCAAGCTACCAACGCAAACCTTGCAAGTTTGCAACGCGAAGCTGGTAATCTAGCAACGCAAAGATGGCAAGCTAGTAAGGAAAAGATAGCAAGCTAGCAAATCAAAGATAGCAAACTAGAAACGCAAACCTAGCAATCAAGCAACGCAAAACTAGCAAGTTAACAACGTAAATCTAGCAGATAGCAGGCTATTTACGCAATGTTTGCAAGCTAGCTACGCAAAGCTAGAAACCTACCAACACATATCTAGCAATCTAGCAAGCTAGCAACGAAAAGGAAGCAATCTAGCAACGCAAATTTATCAAGCTTGCAACTCAAACTTGCAAACTAGCAACGCAATGCTGGCAAGATAGCAACACAGAGCTGGCAAGATAGCAACGCATATATAGCAAGCTAGCAAAGAAAAATAGCAAGCTAGCGAATCAAAGCAGGGGAGCTAGCAACGCAAAGCTGACAAACTAGCAAAGCAAATTTAGGAAGCTAGCAACGCAAAAATAGCAAGCTAGCAACGCATATCTAGCAAGCTAGGAAGCTTGCAACGGAAAATAGCAAGCCAGGATTGCAAAGCTGTCAATTTAAGAACGTAAAGCTTGCAAGAAGCAACGCAACTAGCAAGGTAGCAATGAAAATCTAGTAAGTTAGCAAGCTAGGAACGAAAATCTAGCAAGCTAGCAACTAAAGTCAGCAAGGTAGCAACGCACATTTAGCATGCTAGCAAGATAGCAACGGAAAGCTAGCAAACTAGCAACGGAATATTAGCAAGTTAGCAACGCAAAAATAGCAAGTTAGCAACGCAAAGAATGCAGCTAGTTCGCAATACTTGCATGCTAGCAACGCAAAGCTACCAAGCTAGCAAAGCAAAATTAGCAAGTTAGCAACACAAATCTAGCAAGCTAGCAACGCAAAGCTAGCAAGCTATCATCGGCATGTTGGCAAGCTAGAAACGTATAGCTGGAAAGCTAGCAAAGTAAAGCTGGCAAGCTATCAAAGCATATCTAGCAAGCTAGCAACGCAAAGATAACAAGCTAACAAGGCGAAGCTAGCAAGCTAGCAACGCAATGCTAGCAAGCTAGTAACGCAAAGCTACCAAGCTAGCAACGCAAAACTAGCAAGCTAGGAACGCAAAGCTACCAAAGTAGCAACGCAAAACTAGTAAGCTAGCAACGGAAAGCTAGCAAGCTAGCAACGAAAAGCTAACAAGCTAGCAACGCAAAGCCAGCAAGATAGCAACGAATGCTAAGAAAGTTAACAACGCAAATATAGCAATCTAGCATGCTAGGAACGCAAAGAGAGCAAGCTAGCAACGCCAAGCTAGCAAGTTAGCAAAGCAAAGCTAGGAAGGAAGAAACGCAAAGCAAGCAAGCAAGCATGCAACGCAAAGCTAGCAAGCTTGCAACTCAAAACTAGCAAGCTAGAAAACGGAAAGCTAGCAAATTAGCAACGCAAAGCTAGCAAGCTAGATACGCAAATCAAACAAGCAAGCATGCAACGCTAAGCTAGCAAGCTAGAAAGGCAATCTGGCAAGTTATCAACGCAAATCTAGCAATCAAGAAACTCAAAGAAAGCAAGAAAGCAAGCAAGGCAAATCTAGCAAGAGAGCAAAGCAAAGCTATCAAGTTAGCAAACAAAGCTAGCAACCTAGAAACTGGATGCTATCAAGACAGTAACGCAAAGCTATTAAGCTAGAAACGCAAAGTTAGCAAGCTAGCAACGCAAAGAGAGCAAAATATAAACGCAAAGCTAGCAAGTTACCAACGCAAACTTAGCAAGCTAGCAACGCAAAGCTGGTAATCTAGCAACGAAAAAAAGCAAGCTAGCAAAGCAATGCTAGCCAGCTAGGAAATCAAAGCTAGCAAGCTAGCAACAAGAAGCTAGCAAGCTAGCAATGAAAGTTGGAAAGCTAGCAACGCAAACTAGCAAGTTAACGACGAAAAGTTACCAAGCTTGCAACGCAAAATTTGCAAGCTAGGAACGCAAAGCTAGCAAGCTAGCAACGCAAAGCTACCAAAGTACCAACGCAAAACTAGTAAGCTAGCAACGCAATGATAGCAAGCTAGCAACGAGAAGATAGCAATCTAGCAACGCAAAGCCAGCAAGATAGCAATGATATCTAGATATTTAACAACGCAAATCTAGCAATCTAGCAAGCTAGCATCGAAATCTAGCAAGCTAGCAACGCAATGCTAGCAAGCTAGCAACGGAAAGCTAGTAAGGTAGCAACGAAAAGCTAGCAAGCTTGAAACTCAAATCTAGCAAGCTAGAAACGCAAAGCTGGCAACTTAACAACGCAAAGTTGCAAGCTAGCAATGCAAATCTAGCAATCAAGAAAAGCAAAGGAAGCAAGCAAAGCAGATGTAGCAAGATAGCAAAGCAAAGCTACGAAGCTAGCAACGCAGAGCGAGCAAGCTAGCAACGCAATGTTAGCAAGCTAACAACGCAAAGTTATCAAGCTACCAAAGAAAATCAAGCAAGTTAGCAACCCAAATCTACTAAGCTAGCAACGAAAGCTAGCAAGCAGGCAAGCTACGCAAAGCTAGCATTCTAGCAACTCAAAGCTAGCAAGCTAGTAACGCAAATCTTGCAAGCTAGCAAAGCAAAGCTAGGAATCTAGCAACGCAAAAATAGCAAGCTAGAAACGCAAAGCTAGCAAGCTAGTAACGCAAATCTTGCAAGCTAGCAAAGCAAAGCTACGAAGCTAGCATATCTAGCAAGGCAAGCTAGCAACGCAATGTTAGCAAGCTAACAACGCAAAGTTATCAAGCTACCAAAGAAAATCAAGCAAGTTAGCAACCCAAATCTACTAAGCTAGCAACGAAAGCTAGCAATTTAGCAACGCAAAGGTAGGAAGCTAGCAACGAAACCTAGCAAGCAGGCAAGCTACGCAAAGCTAGCATTCTAGCAACTCAAAGCTAGCAAGCTAGTAACGCAAATCTTGCAAGCTAGCAAAGCAAAGCTAGGAATCTAGCAACGCAAAAATAGCAAGCTAGAAACGCAAAGCTAGCAAGCTAGCAACTCATATTTAGCAAGTTAGAAAGCTAGCAACGGAAACTAGCAAGCTAGCAACGCAAAGCTGGCAAGCTAGCAACGAAAAGCTAGCAAGGTACAACGCATATCTTGTAAGTTAACAAGCTAGGAACGGAAAGCTAGGAAGCTAGCAACGCAAATATAGCAAGGTAGCAACGCAAGTTTAGCATGCTAGCATGCTAGCAACAGAACCTAGCAAGCTAGCAACGCAAAAGTTGACAAGCTAGAAATGTAAAGCTAGCAAGCTAGCAACGCAAAGCTAGCAAGTTAGCAAGGCATATCTAGCAAGTTAGCAACGCAAAGATAGCAAGCTAGCAACTCAAAGCTAGCAAGCTAGCAACGTAAACTGGCAAGCTAGCAAAGCAAAGCTAGGAAGCTAGCAACGCAAAAATAGCAAGCTAGTAACGCAGAGCTAGCAAGCTAGCGACGCATATCTAGAAAGCTAGCAAGCTTGCAACGGAAAATAACAAGCCAGCAACGAAAACCAGGGAAGCTAGCAACTCAAAGCTGGCAAGAAAGCAACGCATAGTTAGCAACGTTGAAATGAAAATCTAGTAAGTTATCAAGTTAGGAACGAAAATCTAGCAAGCTAGCAACCAAAGTTAACAAGGTAGAAACGCAAATTTAGCATGCTAGCAAAATAGCAAAGGAAAGCTAACAAAGTAGCAACGGAAAATTAGCAAGCTAACAACGCAAATCTAGCAAGCTAATAACGCAAAGCTAGCAATTTTCAACGCCATGTTGACATGATAGAAACGCATAGCTGGAAAGCTAGCAACGCAAAACTGGCAAGCTATCAACGCTTATCTAGCAAGCTAGCAAAGCAAAGATAGCACGCTAGCAAGGCGAAGCTAGCAAGGTAGCAACGCAATTCTAGAAAGCTAGGAACGCAAAGCTACTAAGCTAACAACGAAATATTAGCAAGCTAGGAACGCAAAGCTAGCAAGCTAGCAACGCAACGTTACCAAAATAGCAACGCAAAACTAGCATGCTAGCAACAAAAAGCTAGCAAGCTAGCAACGCAAAGCCACCAACATCGGAACGAATGCTAGTAAGTTAAAAACGCAAATCTAGCAATCTAGCAAGCTAGGAACGCAATGCTAGCAAGCTACCAACGTCAAGCTAGCAAGGTAGCAACGCAAAGCTAGGAAACACGAAACGCAAAGCAAGCAAGCTAGCAACTCAAAGCTACCATGCTACCAACGCAAACCTAGCAAGCTAGCAATGCAAAGCTAGCAAGCTAGAAAAAGCAAAGCTACCAAGCAAGCAACGTAAACCTAGCAAGTTAGCAATTCAAAACTAGCATGCTAGCAACGCAAATCTAGTAAGATATCAACGCAAAGCTATCAAGCTTACAACGCAAATTTAGCAATCTATCAAGATAGCAACGCAGCGCAAGCAAGTTAGCAAAACAAACCTAGCAAGATAGCAACGCAATGCTAGCAAGTAGCAACGGCAATTTAGCAAGCTAGCAAGGCAAAACTAGCAAGCTACCAAAACAGAGGTATGAAGTTAGCATGCTAACAACGCAAAGTTAGCAAGCTAGCAACGCAAACCTAGCAATCAATAACGCAAACAAAGCAAGCAAGCAAGTAACGCAAATCTAGCAAACTACCAAAGCAAAGCGATCAAGCTAGCAAAGCAAAGCTAGCAAGCTAGCAAATTGAACCTAGCCAACTAGCAACTGGAAGCTAGCAAGCTAGAAAATCAAAGCTTTTAAGCTAACACCGCAAAAGTAGCAAGTTAACAACGCAAAGATAGAAAGATAGATACGCAAAACTAGCTAGCAACCAACGCAAACCTAGCAAGCTAGCAACGCAAAGCTGGTAAACAAGCAACGCAAAGATGGCAAGCTAGCAAGCTAGCAATTTATAGATAGCAAGATAGCAACGCAAAGCTAGAAAGCTAGCAACGTAAATCTAGCAAGATAGCAAGCTAGCAACGCAAAGTTAGCAAGCTAGCAACGCAAAAGCTAGTAAGCTACAAACGCATATCTAGCAGTCTAGCAAGCTAGCAACGCAAAGTTAGCAAGCTAGCAACGCAAAGTTGGCAAGCTAGCAACACAAAGCTGTCAAGCTAGCAACGAATATCTAGCAAGCTAGCAACGCAAAGATAGGAAGCTTGCAACGCAAAGCTACCTAGTTAGTAACGCAAAGCTAGCAAGCTAGCAACGCAGAGTTAGCAAGCTAGCAACGCAAATCTAGCAAGCTAGATCGCAATCTTTGCAAGCTAGCAACGCAAAGTTACCAAGCTAGCAACGCAAAACTAGCAAGCAAGCAACGCAAAGCTAGCAAGCTAGCAACGCAATCTGCCAAGCTAGCAACGAAAAGCGAGCAAGCTACAAACGCAAAGTTAGCAAGCTAGCAACGCAAATCCAGCAAGATAGCAACGCAAACCTATCAAGATAGCAACGCAAATCTAGCAAACTAGCATGCCCAGCAACGCAAAAGCTAGCAAGCTAGCAACGCAAAATTAGCAAGTTACCAAAGATAATCTAGCAAGTTAGCAACGCAAAGCTACTAAGGTAGCAACGAAAAGCTAGCAATTTAGCAACGCAAAATTAGGAAGCTTTCAACGAAAGCTATCAAGCAAGCAAGCTACGGAAATCTAGCAAGCTAGCAACTCAAAGCTATCAAGATAGCAACGCTTATCCAGCAAGATAGAAAGCTAGCAAACGGAGACTAGCAAGCTAGCAACTCAAAGGTCGCAAGCTAGAAACGCATAGTTAGCAAGGTAGCAACTCATATCTAGTAAGTTTGCAAGCTAGAAACGGAAAGCTTGGAAGCTAGCAACGCAAAGCTAGCAAGCTAGCAAAGCAAAGCTGGCAAGATAGCAACGCATATCTGGCAAGCTAGCAACGCATATCTAGCAAGCTATCAACGCAAAGAGAGCAAGCTAGCAAATAAAAGCTAGAAAGCTAGCAACGCTAAGCTGGCAAGCTAGCAAAGTATATCTAGGAAGTTAGATACGTAAAAATAGAAAGCTAGCAACGCAAAACTAGCAAGCTAGCAACGCATATCTAGCAAGCTAGCCAGCTTGCAACGGAAAATAGCAAGCTAGCAACGCAAAGCTGGCAAGCTAGCAACGCAAAGCTGGCAAGCAAGCAAAGCAAAGCTAGCAAGGTAGCAATGAATATCTCGTAAGTTAGTAAGCTAAGATCGGAAATCTAGCAAGCTAGCTACCAAATCTAGCAAGGTAGCAACGCAAAAATAACATGCTAGCAAGATAGCAACGGAAAGCTAGCAAACTAGCAACGGAAAGGTAGCAAGATAGCAGCGCAAAAATAGCAAGCTAGCAACGCAATGTTTGCAAGCTAATTCGCAATGCTTGCAATATAACAACGCAAATCTACCAAGCTAGCAAAGCAAAATTAGCAAGATAGCAACGCAAATCTAGCTAGCTAGCAACGCAAAGCTAGCAAGCTATCAACGCCATGTTGGAAAGCTAGAAACGCATAGATGGAAAGCTAGCAACCCAAAGCTGGCAAGCTATCTACGCATATCTAGCAAGCTAGCAACGCAAATATAGCAAGCTAGGAACGCATAGCAAGCAAGCTAGCCACGCAAATCAACCAAATTAGCAACGCAAAACTAGTAAGCTAGGAACGCAAAGCTAACATGCTAGCAACAAATAGCTAGCAAGCTAACAACGCAAAGCCAGCAACATAGCAATGAATGCTAGCAAGTTAACAACGCAATTCTAGCAATCTAGCAACCTAGGAACGCTAAAGTATCAAGCTAGCAACGCCAAGCTAGCAAGGTAGTAAGCAATGCTAGGAAGCAAGAAACGAAAATCAAGCAAGCAAGCATGCAACGCAAAGCTAGCAAGCTAGAAACGGATATCTAGCAAGGTAGAAACTCAAAGGTAGCAAGCTAGAAACGCAAAGCAAAAAGAAAGCATGCAACGCAAATCTTGAAAGCTAGCAAGGCAAACTTTCAAGTTAGCAACGCAAATCTAGCAATAAAGAAACACAAAAAATAAGAAAGCAAGCAATGCAAATCTAGCAAGATAGCAAAGCAAAGCTATCAATTTATTAAGCAAAGTTTGCAACCTAGTAACTGGAAGGTAGCAAGCTAGCAACGCAAAGCTATTAAGCTAGCAACGCAAAGCTAGCAAGCTAGCAACGCAAAGCTAGCAGGATATAAACAAATGCTAGCAAGCTACCAACGCAAACCCAGCAAGCTAGCAACGCAAAGCTGGTAATTTAGCAACGCAAAGATGGCAAGATAGCAAGCTAGCAACGCAAGTTGGCAAGTTACCAAAGCAAAGCTAGCAAGTTAACAACGCAAAGCTACCAAGCTAACAAAGCAAAACGTGCAAGCTAGGACCGCACAGCTAGCAAGCTAGCAACGCAAAGCTAAAAAACCGGCAACGAATAACTAGTAAGCTAGCAACCAAAGTAAGCAAGCTAACAAAGATAAGCTAGCAAACTAGCAACAAAATGCTAGCAACCTCGCAAAACAAAGCCAGCAAAATAGCAACGAATGCTAGCAAGTTAAAAACGCAAATCTAGAAATCTAGCAAACTAGCAACGTAAAAATTAGCAAGCTATCAACGCAAAGCTAGCAAGCTAGCAAGGCCGAATTAGCAAGTTAACAACGCAAAGCTAGGGCGCAAGAAACGAAAACAAGCAAGCAAGCATGGAACGCAAAGCTAGCAAGCTAGCAAGGCCGAATTAGCAAGTTAACAACGCAAAGCTAGGACGCAAGAAACGAAAACAAGCAAGCAAGCATGCAACGCAAAGCTAGAAAGCTAGCCACTCAAAGCTAACAACTCAAAGCTAGCAAGCTAGCAACGCAATGCTAGCAAGCTAGCAACTCAAAGCTAACAACTCAAAGCTAGCAAGCTAGAAACGGAAAGCTAGTAAGATAGCAACAAAAAGCCAGCAAGTTAGAAACGCAAATCTAGCAAGCTAGAATCGCAAAGCTGGCAAACTAGCAACGCAAACTGGCAAGCTAGCAACGCAAATCTAGCAATCAAGAAAAGCAAAGAAAGAAAGCAGGCAAGTAACGCAAATCTAGAAAGATATCAAAGCAAATTATTAAGCTAGCAACGCAATGCTAGCAAGCTAGCAACGCAAAGATAGCAAGATAGAAACGTAAAACTAGCAAGCTACCAACGCAAAAATAGCAAGCTAGCAACGCAAAGATGGCAAGCTAGCAACTCATAGCTAGCAAGCTAGCAAATCAAAGCTAGCAAGTTAGCAACGAAAACCTAGCAAACTAGCAAGTCAAATCTAGCAAGCTAGCAAGCTAGCAACGCAAAGATGGCAAGCTAGCAACTCATAGCTAGCAAGCTAGCAAATCAAAGCTAGCAAGTTAGCAACGCAAATCTAGCAATTTAGCAAGCTAGCAACGCAAAGATAGCAAGATAGAAACGTAAAACTAGCAAGCTACCAACGCAAAGCGAGCAAGATAGCAACGCAAACCTAGCAAGATAGCAACGCAATTCTAGCAATCTAGCAAGCTAGCAGCGCAAAGCTAGTAAGCTAGCAAAGAAAAGCTAGCAAGATAGCAACGCATAGCCAGCAAGTGTGCAACGACACCTAGCAAGTTAGCAACGCAAATCTAGCAATTTAGCAAGCTAGCAACGCAAAGATATCTAGCTAGCAACGCAAAGCTAGCTAGCTAGCAACGACAAGCTAGCAAGGTAGCAACGCACAGCTAGGAAGCAAGAAATGCAATGCAAGCATGTAAGCATGCAACGCAAAGTTAGCAAGCTAGCAAACTGAAAACTAGCATGCTAGCAACGGAAAGCGCGCAAGCTAGAAACGCAAAGCTCGCAAACTAGCAACGCAAACTAGCAAGCTAGCAACGCAAAACTTGCAAGTTACCAACCCATATTTAGCAATTTAGCAAGCTAGCAACGCAAAGCTAGCAAGCTAGCAACGCAAAGCTGGAAAGGTAGCAACGCAAAGCTGGCAAGCTAGCAACTAATTTCTAGCAAGCTAGCAACGCAAAGATGGCAAGCTTGCAACGCAAATCTAGCAAGCTAACAACGAAAAGCTAGCAAGCTAGATCGCAAAGCTTGCAAAGCTAGCAACTCAAAGCTACCATGCTAGCAACCAAACCTAGCAAGCTAGCAACTCAAAGCTATCAAGATAGCAAAGCAAAGCTACCAAGCTAGCAACGCAAACCTAGTAAGTTAGCAATGCAAAACTAGCAAGCTACCAACGCAAATCGAGCAAGATAGCAACGCAAAACTATCAATCTAGCAACGCAAATCTAGCAATCTAGCAAGCTTGCACAGCAAAGCTTGTAAGCTAGCAACGCAAAGCAAGCAAGCTAGCAAAGAAAAGCTAGCAAGCGAGCAACGCATAGCCAGCAAGTGTGCAACGACACATAGCAAGTTAGCAACGCAAATCTAGCAATTTAGCATGCTAGCAACGCAAAGCTATCAAGCTAGCAACGCAAAGCTAGCAAGCTAGCAACGACAAGCTAGCAAGTTAGCAACGCACAGCTAGGAAGCAAGAAAGTCAATGCAAGCAAGCAATCAAGCAACGCAAAGCTAGCAAGCTTGCAATTGAAAACTAGCAAGCTAGCAACGGAAAGCGAGCAAGGAAGAAACGCAAAGCTAGCAAGTTAGCCACGCAAATCTAGCAAGCCTGAAACGCAAAACTTGCAAACTAGCAACGCAAACTGGCAAGCTAGCAACGCAAAGCATGCAAGTTACCAACCCATATTTAGCAATTTAGCAAGCTAGCAACGCAAAGCTAGCAAGTTAGCAACGCAAAGCTGGGAAGGTAGTAACGC
>NW_019725427.1:22187-24798 GCF_002891405.2 Cryptotermes secundus
GCAAAGAGAGCAAGATAGCAACGCAAAGCTAGCATGCTAGATCGCAATGCTTGGAAGTTAGCAAAGCAAAGTTACCAAAGCTAACAACGCAAAACCAGCAAGCTAACAACGCAAAGACAGCAAGATAGTAACGCAAATCTATCAAGATAGCAACGAAAATCTAGTAATCTAGCAAGCTCAGCAACGCAAATCTAGCAAGCTAGCAACGCAAAGCTACCAAGCTATCAACGAAAAGCTAGCAAGCTTGCAACGCAAAGCCAGCAAGGTAGCAACGCAATGCTATCAANGCTAGCAACGGAAATCAAGCAATCTAGCAAGCTCAGCAACGCAAAACTAGCAATCTAGCAACGCAGAGCTAGCAAGCTACCAAAGCCAAGCTAGCAAGGTAGCAACGCAAATCTACGAAGCCAAAAACGCACAGCTAGTAATTTAGCAACGGAAAGCTAGGAAGCTACCAAAGAAATCTAGCAAGCAAGAAATACAAAGCAAGCAAGCAAGCTTCGCAAAGCTAGCAAACTGGAAACTCAAAGTTAGCAAGTTAGCACCGGAAAGCTAGCAAATTAGCAACCCAAAATTAGCAAGGTTGCCACCCTAATCTAGCAAGCTAGCAACGCAAAGGTGGCAAGTTTACAACTCAAACTGGCAAGCTAGCAACGCAAAGCTGGCAAGCTATCAACGCAATTCTGCAAGCTAGCAACGCAAATCAAGGAAGCTAGCAACGAAATGTTGCAAGCTAGCAACGCAATGCTAGGAACAGAGCATCGCACATCTATTAAGCTAGCAAGCTAGCAACGGAAAGTTAGCAAGCTAGCAAAGCTAAGCTAGCAAGCTAGCAACACCAAACCAGCAAGATAGCATCGAAAGCTAGCAGGCTAGAATAGCAAAGTTAATAAGCTAGCAACGCCAAGCTAGTAAGGTAGCAACGTAAAGCTAGGAATCAAAGAACCCAAACAAGCAAAGCATGCAAAGCAAAGTTAGCATGCTAATAACTCAAAAATAGCAAGCTAGCAAAGATAGCAAGGTAGCAACGCAAAGCTAGCAACCTAGCCACGCACATCTAGCAAGCTAGCAACGCAAAACTGGTAAGCTAGCACCGCAAACTGGCAAGGTAGGAACACAAAACTCGCAAGCTAGCAACGCAAAGCTGGAAAGCTTGAAAGGCAAAGCTAGCTAGCTAGCAACGCATATGTAGCAAGCTATGAAGCTAGAAACGGAAAGCTAGCAATCTAGCAAAGCCAAACTGGCAAACTAGCAACGCAATCTTGGCAAGCTAGCAACACAAAGCTTGCAAGATAGCAACGCAAAGCTAGCAACAAAGCAACAAATATCTAGCAAGCTAGCAAGCAAGCAACGCAAAGCTAGCAAGATAGCAACGAAAAGCTAGGTGTTGGCAACTAAAATTTATCAAGCTAACAAGCTAGCAACGCCAATTTATCAAGCTAACAACCTAGCAAATCGAAGCTAGGAAGCTTGCAACGTAAAGATAGCAATCTAGCAAACACAAATCTAGGAAGCTAGAAATTCAAAGTTAGCAACCTAGCAACGCAAACATAGCAAGCTATTAAGCAAGAAACGCAAAGCTAGCAAGCTAGCAACGGAAAGCTAGGGAGTTAGGCAACCAATGATAGCAAGCTAACAACGCAAATCTGGTAAGATAGAAACGCAAAGCTATCTAGCTAGCAACGCAAATCTAGCAATCTAAAAAGCTAGCAAGAAAGAGGTAGCAAGCGAGCAACACAAACATACCAAGCTAGCAACGCGAAGGTAGCAAGCTAGCAACGCAAATCTAGCAAGCTAGTAACGCAGTGCATCATGCAAGAAACGCAAAGAAAGCAAGCAAGCAAGCAACGCAAATCTAGCAAGATAGCAAAGCAAAGCTATTAATCTAGCAACGCATAGATACCAAGCTAGCAACTCATATCTTGCAAACTAGCAAGCTAGCAACGGAAATCTAGCAAGCTAGCAACGCTATGCTAGCAAGTTATTAACGCAAGCAACGCAAGTCTTTGAAGCTAGCAACGCAAAGCTAGCATGCTAGCAACGCAAAGCTAACAAGATAGGAATGCAAAGGTAGGATGATAGCAAAGCAAAATTAGCAAGCTAGCAATGCAAAGCAAGCAAGCTACCAATGCAAAGCTACCAAGCTAGCAACCCAAAGCTGGCAAGCTAGCAAAGCAAAGGTATCAAGCTAGCAACGCATATCTGGCAAGATTGAAACACATAGCTGGCAAGCTAGCAACGCAAATCTAACAGGCTATGAGCGCAAACAATCAAGCAAGAATCGCAAAGCAAGCAAGCAAGGTAAATCTAGCAAGGTAGCAAGCTAGCAAAGCAAAGCTAGCAAGCTGACAAAGCAAAGCTAGCAAGCTAGGAACGCGAAGCTAGCAAGCTACCAGTGCAAAGCAAGCATGCTAGCAACGCACAACTGCCAAGCTAGCAACTCACAACTGGCAAGATAGAAACGCAAAGCTGCCAAGCTTGCAACGCAAAGTTGGAAAGCTAGCAACGCATATCTAGCAAGCTAGAAACGCAACGATAGCAAGCTAGCAAATCAACGCTAGCCAGATAGAAACGCAAAGCTGGCAAGCTAGCAAAGCAAAGCTAGGAAGCT
>NW_019725428.1:0-45347 GCF_002891405.2 Cryptotermes secundus
CTAACCTAGCATAACTTAACGGACCCTAACCTAACATAACCTAAAGTAGCCTAGCGTAGCCTCGCCTCGCCCCGTCGCGCCACGCGTCGCCTCACGTCAAATCACGCCAACTCACGCCAAGTCAAGTCAAATTACGTCACGTCATCTCACCTCACCTCACGTAACCTCACGTCAACTTACCTAAACTGACCTCACCTCACCTCACGTCAACTTACCTAAACTGACCTCACCTCACCTCACCTAACCTAACTTCACTGTAGGGAATGGTAACCCTCAGTTACTGTTTGATGTGCAAAAATCTACTGCGCTAATCTAACATAACCTAACCTAATCTAACGTGCCCATAATATAACCTAAACCAACCTAACCTAACATAACGTAACCTAACCTCACCTCACCAAACCTAACCTAACGTAATCTAACATAATCTAACCTAGACTAGCCTAGTTTCGCCTCGATTCACGTGAAACCACGTCAAGTCACGCCAAGTAACGTCAAGTCACGTCAAGTCACGCCAAATCAGGTCAAGTCACGTCAAGTCACACCAAATAATGTTAAGTCACGCCAAGTGATGCCAAGTCATTCCGAGTCACGCCAGGTCACGTCAAGTAACGTAAAGTCAGGTCAAGTCAAGCAAAGTCACGTCAAGTCACGCAAAGTCACGGCAAGTATCGTCCCGTCACATCACGTCAATTCACCACGCCTCACCTCACCTCACCTCACCTACTTAACAGAACAGCAGGGAATGGTTCCCCTCAGTTACTGATTGATGCGCACAAGTCTAATGCGCAAACATAACCCAACCTAACGTAACCTAACCTAAATTAACCTAACCAAACATAACTAAACCTAATGTTATATTTTAGCGTCCTGTTGCACTGATTTAAGTCCATGATTTATTTAAACCGTCTTGCAGTGCATACACTCATTTATCTCCTTCTCTCCCTCGCACTACATGTTTCGGCATAATAATGCCATCTTCAGGTGCTTACTTATCCACGCCAAACTAGTTCATTGCATGCCTTGTTCTCATATTAAAATAACTAAAATATGTATCTATCATATANTGCCGAAACATGTAGTGCGAGGGAGAGAAGGAGATAAATGAGTGTATGCACTGCAAGACGGTTTAAATAAATCATGGACATAACCAAACCTAGCCTAGCCTAGCCTAGTTCGCCTCGCCTCAAGTCAAACCACGTCAAGTCACACCAAGTAACGTCAACTTACGTCAAGTCACGCCAAATAATGTTAAGTCACGTCAAGTAAAGCCAATTTACGCCAAGTCACGCCAAGGAACGTCAAGTCAGGTCAAGTCATGCAAAGTCAAGGCAAATCACGTCCCGTCACATCACGTCAATTCACCACGCCCCACCTCACCTCACTTAACAGAACAGCAGGGAATGGTTACCCTCAGTTACTGATTGATGCGCACAAGTCTAATGCGCAAACATAACCCAACCTAACCTCACCTCACCTCACCTAACCTAACCTAACCTAACCTAACATAAACTAACCTAAGATAGTCTAGCCTAGTTTCGCCTCGCCTCACGTCAAACCACGTCAAGTCACGTCAAGTAACGTCAACTCACGTCAACTTACGTCAAGTAACGCCAAATCAGGTCAAGTCAGGTGAAGTCACGCCAAATAATATAAAGTCACGTCAAGTCACGCCAGGTCACGCCAAGTAACGTCAACTCACGTCAACTTACGTCAAGTCACGCCAAATCAAGTCAAGTCACACCAAATAATGTTAAGTCACGTCAAGTTAGCGCCAAGTCACGCCAGGTCAAGTCAAGTCACGCAAAGTCACGTCAAGTCACGGAAAGTCACGACAAGTCACGCCCCGTCACATCAGGTCAATTCACCACGCCTCATCTCACCTCACTCAACAGAACAGCAGGGAAAGGTTCCCCTCAGTTACTGATTGATGCGCACAAGTCGAATGCGTAAAAATAACCTAACCTAACCTAACCTCACGTAACCTAACCTAACCTAACATAACCTAACCTAGCCTAGCCTAGTTTCGCCTCGCCTCACGTCAAACCACGTCAAGTCACGCCAAGTAAGGTCAACACACGTCAAGTCACGCCAAGCCACGCCAAATCGGGTCAAGTCACGTCAAATCATGCCAAATAATGTTAAGTCACGCGAAGTAACGTCAAGTAACGTCAAGTCAGGTCAAGTCACGCAAGTCACGTCAAGTCACGCAAAGTCACGGAAAGTCACGTCACGTCACATCCCGTCATCTCACAACGCCTCACCTCACCTCACTTAACAGAACAGCAGGGAATGTTTCCCCTCAGTTACTGATTGATGCGCACAAGTCTAATGCGCAAACATAATCTAACCTAAAGTAACCTAACGTATCCTAACCTAACCTCAACTAACCTAACTTAACCTAACCAAACTTAACCTAACCTATCATAACCTAACCTAGCATAGCCTAACTTAACCTAACCAAACATAACATAATCTAACCTAGCCTAGCCTAGTTTCGCCTCTCCTCACGTCAACCACGAAAAGTCACGTGAAGTCACGCCAAGTAACGTCAACTCACGTCAACTTACGTCAAATCACGCCAAGTCACGCCAAATCAGGTCAAGTCACTTCAAGTCACGCCAAATAATATTAAGTCACGTTAAGTTACGCCAAGTCACGCCACGTCAGGTCAAGTCACGCAAAGTCACGTCAAGTCACGCAAAGTCACGTCAAGTCAGGCAAAGTCACGTCAAGTCACGCAAAGTTACGTCAAGTCACGCAAAGCCACGGCAAGTCACGCCCCGTCACATCACGTCAATTCACCACGCCTCATCTCACCTCACTTAACAGAACAGCAGGGAAGTGTTCCCCTCAGTTACTGATTGATGCGCACAAGTTTAATACATAAACATAACTTAACCTAACCTAACGTAACGTAACCTAACCTCACCTAACCTAACCTCGCCTAACCTAACTTAACCTAACATAACATAACCTAACCTAACGTAGCCTAGCCTAGCTTCGCCTCGCCTCACGTCAAACCACGTCAAGTCACGTCAAGTAAGATCAACTCACGTCAAGTCACGCCAAGTCACGCCAAATCAGGTCAAGTCACGTCAAGTCATGCCAAATAATGTTAAGTCACGCCAGGTCACGCCAGGTCACGCGAAGGAACGTCAAGTAATATCAAGTCAGGTCAAGTCACGCAAAGTCACGGCAAGTCATGTCACGTCACATCCCGTCAGCTCACCACGCCTCACCTCACCTCACTTAACAGAACAGCAGGGAATGGTTCCCCTCAGTTACTGATTGTTGCGCACAAGTCTAATGCGCAAACATAACCTGACATAACGTAACCTAACCAAACCTCACCTAACCTAACCTAACCTAACCTAACTTAACCTAACCTAACATAACCTAACCTAACCTAGCCTAGCCTAGCATAACCTAGCCTAGCCTAGCCTAGCCTAGTTTCGCCTCGCCTCACGCCAAACAACGTCAAGTCACGTCAAGTCACGCCAAGTAACTTCAACTCACGTCAACTTACGTCAAGTCACGCCAAGTCACGCCAAATCAGGTCAAGTCATGTCAAGTCACGCCAAATGTTAAGTCACGTCAAGTCACGCCAAGTTACGTCATGTCACGCCAGGTCACGAAAAGTGAGGTCAAGTCAGGTCAAGTCAAACAAAGTCACGTCAAGTCACACAAAGTCACGGCAAGTATCGTCCCGTCACATCACGTCAATTCACCGCGCCTCACCTCACCTCACCTCACCTCACTTAACAGAACAGCAGGGAATGGTACCCCTCAGTTACTGATTGATGCGCACAAGTCTAATGCGCAAACATAACCCAACCTAACGTAACCTAACCTAAAATAACCTAACCTAACATAACCAAACCTAGCCTAGCCTAGCCTAGTTCGCCTCGCTTCACGTCAAACCACGTCAAGTCACGCCAAGTAACGTCAACTTACGTCAAGTCACGCCAAGTCACGCCAAATCAGGTAAAGTCACGTCAAGTAACGCCAATTTACGCCAAGTCACGCCAGGTCACGCCAAGGAACGTCAAGTCAGGTCAAGTCACGCAAAGTCACGTCAAGTCACGCAAAGTCACGACAAGTCACGCAAAGTCACGACAAGTCACGCAAAGTCACGGCAAGTCACGTCCCATCACATCACATCAATTTACCACGCCTCACCTCACCTCACTTAACAGAACAGCAGGGAATGGTTCCCCTCAGTTACTGATTGATGCGCACAAGTCTAATGCGCAAACATAACCTAACCTAACCTAACCTAACCTCACCTAACCTAACCTACCCTAACTTAACCTAACCTAAGATAACCAAACCTAACCTAGCCTAACTTATCCTAACCTAACATAACCTAACCTAGCCTATCCTAGCCTAGCCTATTTTCGCCTCGCCTCACGTCAAACCACATCAAGTCACGCCAAGTAGGGTCAACTCACGTCAAGTCAAACCAAGTCACACCACATCAGGTCAAGTCAAGCCAAGTCACGCCACATCAGGTCAAGTCAAGTCATGCCAAATAATGTTAAGTCACGTCAAGTCACGCCAAGTCACGCCAGGTCACGCCAAGTAACGTCAAGTCAGGTCAAGTCACGCAAAGTCACGTGAAGTCACGCAAAGTCACGGCAAGTCACGTCCCGTCACATCCCGTCATCTCACCACGCTTCACCTCACCTCACTTAACAGAACAGCAGGGAATGGTTCCCCTCAGTTACTGATTGATGCGCAAATATAACCTAACCTACCGTAACCTAACCTAACCTAACCTAACCTAACCTCACATAACCTAACCTAGCGTAACTTAACATAACCTAACCTAACCTAGCCTAGCCTAGCCTAACTTAACCTAACCTAACATAACCTAACCTATCCTAGCCTAGCCTAGTTTCGCCTCGCCTCACGTCAAACCACGTCAACTCACGTCAAGTCACGCCAAGTAACGTCAACTCACGTCAACTTACGCCAAGTCAAGCCAAGTCACGCCAAACCAGGTCAAGTCACGCCAAACCAGTTCAAGTCACGTCAAGTCACGCCAAATAATGTTAAGTCACGTCAAGTAAAGCCAGTTTACGCCAAGTCACGCCAGGTCACGCCAAGGAACGTCAAGTCAGGTCAAGTCACGCAAAGTCACGGCAAATCACGTCCCGTCACATCACGTCAATTCACCACGCCCCACCTCACCTCACTTAACAGAACAGCAGGGAATGGTTACCCTCAGTTACTGATTGATGCCCACAAGTCTAATGCGCAAACATAACCCAACCTAACCTCACCTCACCTAACCTAACCTAACCTAACTTAACCTAACATAAACTAACCTAAGCTAGTCTAGCCTAGTTTCGCCTCGCCTCACGTCAAACCACGTCAAGTCACGTCAAGTAACGTCAACTCACGTCAACTTACGTCAAGTAACGCCAAATCAGGTCAAGTCAGGTGAAGTCACGCCAAATAATATTAAGTCACGTCAAGTCACGCCAAGATACGACAAGTCACGCCAGGTCACGCCAAGTAACTTCAACTCACGTCAACTTACGTCAAGTCACGCCAAATCAGGTCAAGTCATGCCAAATCAAGTCAAGTCACACCAAATAATGTTAGGTCACGTCAAGTTAGCGCCAAGTCACGCCAGGTCAGGTCAAGTCACGCAAAGTCACGTCAAGTCACGCAAAGTCATGTCAAGTCACGCAAAGTCACGGCAAGTCAAGCCCCGTCACATCACGTCAATTCACCACGCCTCATCTCACCTCACTTAACAGAACAGCAGGGAATGGTTCCCCTCAGTTACTGATTGATGCGCACAAGTCTAATGCGTAAACATAACCTAACGTAACCTCACCTAACCTAACCTAACTTAACCTAATCTAACCTAACATAACCTAACCTAACTTAACCTAACCTAACTTAACCTAACCTAACCTAACATAACCTAACCTAGCCTAGCCTAGTTTCGCCTCGCCTCACGTCAAACCACGTCAAATCACGCCAAGTAAGGTCAACTAACGTCAAGTCACGCCAAGCCACGCCAAATCGGGTCAAGTCACGTCAAGTGATGCCAAATAATGTTAAGTCACGCCAGGTCACGCGAAGTAACGTCAAGTCAGGTCAAGTCACGCAAAGTCACGTCAAGTCACGCAAAGTCACGGAAAGTCACGTCACGTCACATCCCGTCATCTCACCACGCCTCACCTCACCTCACCTCACTTAACAGAACAGCAGGGAATGTTTCCCCTCAGTTACTGATTGATGCGCACAAGTCTAATGCGCAAACATAACCTAACCTAACGTAACCTAACATACCCTAACCTAACCTAACCTAACTTAACCTAACCTAACATAACCTAACCTAGCATAGCCTAACTTAACCTAACCAAACATAACATAATCTAACCTAGCCTAGCCTAGCCTAGTTTCGCCTCTCCTCACGTCAAACCACGTAAAGTCACGTGAAGTCACGCCAAGTAACGTCAACTCACGTCAACTTACGTCAAGTCACGCCAAATCAGGTCAAGTCACGTCAAATCACGTAAAGTCACGCCAAGTAACGTCAACTCACGTCAACTTACGTCAAGTCACGCCAAATCAGGTCAAGTCACGTCAAATCACGTAAAGTCACGCCAAGTAACGTCAACTCACGTCAACTTACGTCAAGTCACGCCAAATCAGGTCAAGTCACGTCAAATCACGTAAAGTCACGCCAAGTAACGTCAACTCACGTCAACTTACGTCAAGTCACGCCAAATCAGGTCAAGTCACGTCAAATCACGTAAAGTCACGCCAAGTAACGTCAACTCACGTCAACTTACGTCAAGTCACGCCAAATCAGGTCAAGTCACGTCAAATCACGTAAAGTCACGCCAAGTAACGTCAACTCACGTCAACTTACGTCAAGTCACGCCAAATCAGGTCAAGTCACGTCAAATCACGTAAAGTCACGCCAAGTAACGTCAACTCACGTCAACTTACGTCAAGTCACGCCAAATCAGGTCAAGTCACACAAAGTCACGCAAAGTCACGGCAAGTCACGTCCCGTCACATCCCGTCATCTCACCACGCTTCACCTCACCTCACTTAACAGAACACCAGGGAATGGTACCCCTCAGTTACTGATTGATGCGCAAACATAACCTAACTTACCGTAACGTAACCTAACCTAACCTAACCTAACCTCACATAACCTAACCTAACGTAACTTAACATAACCTAACTTAACCTAGCCTAGCCTAACTTAACCTAACCTAACATAACCTAACCTAACCTAGCCTAGCCTAGCCTAGCTTCGCCTCGCTTCACGTCAAACCACGTCAAGTCACGTCAAGTCACGCCAAGTAACGTCAACTCACGTCAACTTACGTCAAGTCAAGCCAAGTCACGCCAAACCAGGTCAAGTCACGTCAACTCACGCCAAATAATGTCAAGTCACGCCAAGTTACGCCAGGTCACGCCAAGTAACGTCAAGTCAGGTCAAGTCACGCAAAGTCACGTCAAATCACGCAAAGTCACGGCAAGTCACGTCCCGTAACATCCCGTCGTCTCACCACGCCTCAGCTCACCTCACTTAACAGAACAGCAGGGAATGGTTCCCCTCAGTTACTGATTGATGCGCACAAGTCTAATGCGCAAATATAACCCAACCTAACGTAACCTAACCTTACCTCACCTCACCTAACCTAACCTAACCTAACCTAACTTAACCTAACGAAACCTAACATAACCTAACCCAGCCTAGCCTAGCCTAGTTTCGCCTCGCCTCACGACAAACCACGTCAAGTCACGTGAAGTCACGCCAAGTAACGTCAACTCGCGTCAACTTACGTCAAGTCACGCCAAGTCACGCCAAATCAGGTGAAGTCACGTCAAGTCACGCCAAATAATGTTAAGTCACTCCAAGTTACGCCAAGTCACGCCAGGTAACGCCAAGTAACGTTAAGTCAGGTCAAGTCAAGCAAAGTCACGTCAAGTCACCCAAAGTCACAGCAAATCACGTCCCGTCACATCACTTCAATTCACCACGCCCCACCTCACCTCACTTAACAGAACAGCAGGTAATGGTTCCCCTCAGTTACTGATTGATGCGCACAAGTCTAATGCGCAAACATAACCTAACCTAACCTAACCTACCATAACCTCACCTAACCTAACCTACCCTAACTTAACCTAACCTAAGATAACCAAACCTTACCTAGCCTAACTTAACCTAACCTAACCTAACATAACCTAACCTAGCCTAGCCTAGCCTAGCCTAGGCTATTTTCGGCTCGCCTCACGTCACAACACATCAAGTCACGCCAAGTAAGGTCAACTCACGTCAAGTCAAGCCAAGTCACGCCACATCAGGTCAAGTCAAGTCAAGTCATGCCAAATAATGTTAAGTCACGTCAAGTCACGCCAGGTCACGCCAAGTAACGTCAAATCAGGTCAAGTCACACAAAGTCACGTGAAGTCACGCAAAGTCACGGCAAGTCACGTCCCGTCACATCCCGTCATCTCACCACGCATCACCTCACCTCACTTAACAGAACAGCAGGGAATGGTTCCCCTCAGTTACTGATTGATGCGCAATAATATACCTAACCTACCGTAACCTAACCTAACCTAACCTAACCTAACATAACCTAACCTAACCTAGCCTACCCTACCCTAGCTTCGCCTCGCCTCACTTCAAACCACGTCAAGTCACGTCAAGTAACGCCAAGTAACGTCAACTCACGTCAACTTACGTCAAGTCAAGCCAAGTCACGCCAAACCAGGTCAAGTCACGTCAACTCACGCCAAATAATGTTAAGTCACGCCAAGTTACGCCAGGTCACGCCAGGTAACGTCAAGTCATGTCAAGTCACGCAAAGTCACGCAAAGTCACGCAAAGTCACGTCAAATCACGCAAAGTCACGGCAAGTCACGTCCCGTCACATCCCGTCGTCTCACCACGCCTCAGCTCACCTCACTTAACAGAACAGCAGGGAATGATTCCCCTCAGTTACTGATTGATGCTCACAAGTCTAATGCACAAACATAACCCAACCTAACCTAACCTAACCTTACCTCACCTCACCTGACCTAACCTTACCTAACCTAACCTAACTTAACCTAACTTAACCTAACCAAACCTAACAGAACCTAACCTAGCCTAGCCTAGCCTAGCCTAGTTTCGCCTCGCCTCACGTCAAACCACGTCAAGTCACGTGAAGTCACGCCAAGTAACGTCAACTCACGTCAACTTACGTCAAGTCACGCCAAATCACGCCAAATCAGGTCAAGTCACGTCAAGTCACGCCAAATAATGTTAAGTTACTCCAAGTTACGCCAAGTCACGCCAGGTCACGCCAAGTAACGTCAAGTCAGGTCAAGTCACGCAAAGTCACAGCAAATCACGTCCCGTCACATCACTTCAATTCACCACGCCCCACCTCACCTCACTTAACAGAACAGCAGGGAATGGTTCCCCTCAGTTACTGATTGATGCGCACAAGTCTAATGCGCAAACATAACCTAACCTAACCTAACCTAACCTAACTTAACCTAACCAAACCTAACATAACCTAACCTAACCTAGCCTAGCCTAGCCTAGCCTAGTTTCGCCTCGCCTCACGTCAAACCACGTCAAGTCACGTGAAGTCACGCCAAGTAACGTCAACTCACGTCAACTTACGTCAAGTCACGCCAAGTCACGCCAAATCAGGTCAAGTCACGTCAAGTCAAACCACATAATGTTAAGTTACTCCAAGTTACGCCAAGTCACGCCAGGTCACGCCAAGTAACGTCAAGTCAGGTCAAGTCACGCAAAGTCACGGCAAGTCACGTCCCGTCACATCACGTCAATTCATCACGCCTCACCTCACCTCACTTAACAGAACAGCATGGAATGGTTCCCCTCAGTTACTGATTGATGCGCACAAGTCTAATGCGCAAACATAACCTAACCTAACGTAACCTAACCTAACTTAACCTAACCAAACCTAACATAACCTAGCCTAGCCTAGCCTAGCCTAGCCTAGTTTCGCCTCGCCTCACGTCAAACCACGTCAAGTCACGTGAAGTCACCCCAAGTAACGTCAACTCAAGTCAACTTACGCCAAGTCATGCCAAATCAGGTCAAGTCATGTCAAGTCACGCCAAATGATGTTAAGTTACGCCAAGTCACGCCAGGTCACGCCAAGTAACGTCAAGTCAGGTCAAGACACGCAAAGTTACGTCAAGTCACGCGAAGTCACGGCAAGTCACGTCCCGTCACATCCCGTCATGTCACCACGCCTCACTTCACCTCACTTAACAGAACAGCAGGGAATGGTTCCCCTCAGTTACTAATTGATGCGCACAAGTCTACTGCGCAAACCTAACCTAACCAAACCTAACGTAACCTAACCTAACCTAACCTCACTTCACCTAACCTAACCCAACCTAATCTAGCGTGCCCATAATCTAACCTAACCTAATCTAACATAATCTAACCTAGCCTAGCCTACCCTAGTTTCGCCACGCCTCATGTCAAACCACGTCAAGTTACGCCAAATAATATTAAGTCAAGTCACGCCAAGTGACGCCAAGTCACGCCAGGTCACGCGAAATAATGTCAAGTCACGCAAAGTCACGTCCCGTCACATCACGTCACCTCACATCGCCTCACCTCACCTTACTTAACAGAACAGCAGGGAATGGTTCCCCTCTGTTACTGATTGAGGGGCAACAAGTCTAATGCGCAAACATAACCCAATCTAACGTAACCTAACCTAACCTAACCTCAACTCACCTAACCTAACCTAACCTAACCTAACTTAACCTATCCTAATATAACCTAACCTAGCCTAGCCTAGCCTAGTTTCGCCTCGCCTCACGTCAAACCACGTCAAGTCCTGTCAAGTCACGCCAAGTAACGTCAACTCACGTCAAGTCACGCCAAATCAGGTCAAGTCACGTCAAGTCACGCCAAGTGTCAATGTGTTTATTAATGATATGTGCGATGCAGTTGCCCACTCTAAGTGTCTGCTTCTTGCTGATGACATCAACATTTACCAAGCCGTTAGTTACTTAGAAGGACAGGAAGAATTGTATGGAAATAATAATTAAGGGATAATGATGAAAAGAAGCTGAAATATGTATAAAATGTGGAAGAGAAGAGGAGGAAGGAAAGAAGACGGGAGAAGGAGGAAGGATAGGGGTGGTGCAGGAAGAGGAAGAGAGAAGAAAAAGGATATGGAGTAGAAAGGAAAGGAAAGGAGAAGACAAAGAAAAAGAAGGGAGAAGAAATAATACGAAGAGAAGATGGAGAAGGATGAGAAATAGAAAGAACGGAAGAAGTGGGGCGTAATTTATTGGAGGGAAAGTTGACGGAGACAGGAATAAGAGAAGGGTAAGGGAAAGAACGCAACAGTAACGAAGTTGGAAAGAAGGACTTCTTTCTGACGCCTTTGGGTCTGAAAGGCACAGGGACTGTGTTGTTCCTAGGCGGGAAAATAACCATTTATCAAACTGACGATGTGATATGTTCCGCAGCTCGGCTTTGATGGAATGGAAAAAATTTGATATTGAGGGAAATGTAAATGTCTGTCATCAGATACAAACAGCGGGTAGACTGAACAGGGTGTCCTGATGGGTATTTACAGTCAAACATCGAATATTAGTAAGACGCTTAAAGTCGCAAAATGAATGAAGGAATTCCCTCGTATCATTGAACCAATTTCAGAAGAGTCCATCTCGGGTGATAATTGAATTAAGTCCACATTGTCATCACGTTTATCTCTAAGTCTCCAAAGTCTCCTTGAAGATTTCCGACCATTGTTGTTCATGCATTCCGCAGCCTCGTGCCATGCCCACCTCATCCTCCTTGACTTGATCATTCTAATTTTACTTGGAGAAGAGTAGCAGTTATGAAGCTGCTCATTACACAATTTCTGCAAACTTCTGTTATTGCATCCCTCTTCGGTCCAAATATTCGTCTCAACGCTGTGTTCCCAAATAACTACAATTTCTTTTCTTTCCCTAATGCCAAAGACCATATTTTTCAGACCCATAGAAAACTAGAGGCAAAATTATAGCTTTGTACAGAGTGTTTCTAAATTATTGTTGGGGTTTCCGTGGTCTATAATATTAAAACTAGAAAAAATAAGACTGCTTGTTAAATATGGAAATGTGGCTAAAAGAGGTTTACTTATCAACACTGTACTCGCGTACTCATGACTGACTTACACGTTCAAGCAGTTTTATTTTGCTCTTTCCGGTTTGAAAATGATAAGCCACGGAAATCACGACAATAATTTAGAATCAGCCTGTATATCTAGATTTTATGGCCGAACAATATTTAGCGAGGAGTAAAAATTATGAAGCTCCTCATTAACTAAACGGCTTCGTATTCCTGGAGCATTCCATCTTTATCCATAATTTTTCCTCAGTTCCAGACAGTTTCATCTGTGATAATTGTGTCAGAGCATCCTGTTGCATAAGTTGAGCACTGATATGTATGTGTAAAAAGTCGTGTAAATGTAAAACTTTCGCATGTTTTTGTTAGATCACCGCGCGGTCCATATTTTCGTATGCATTTACGACATGTTTCGGCTACACACACTAACCACCCTAGCAGAAGAAATCATTAAATTAAAAAATATACACATTGGAGCCACGACAACATTGACGTAAATCAAGAATGAAAGAAACAGAAGAAAGTGTGACGTATCATATGTAAATCATTTTAAGATTGTTTTAAAATTAATTTATAAAGATTCCCAAGCTGTTTCTAAAAACAGACTTTCAGACTTACACTTTTGGATGCCACAGAATATTGAACACACTGTAACAATATATTTTAATAATCGTATCTACTTTATGATGGCCCCATGTTTGCCGGAACATGTAAATGCATACATAACATGGATCGAGCGGTGATCTAACCAATAAGCCGCGAATGTGTTACATTTACACGAACGTATTATACGTACATATGTGTTTTCCACTTATGTTACTTACTTTGAGTGAGGTACGACGTTTCTTACACATATACACAGCGACAAGGAAAAGTATATTTATAAGGTTGAAAATATGAGACGAGAAGATAAGAGATTATGAACAGAATAACAAATACTACAGTTGAAATAAAATGTATATGTGATATTTTACAACCGTGAAAAGCAACGCCGACCCACTGTTCTGTTCTCACTGTAGACACGATGCTCAACATCCACGTTGCAGCACGAATTGGACTGAAGCAATTTCAGAATTCGTGGTTGATCATTCTTTACAAACAAAAGGCTGGTTGCAAATTGAATTATGGCTTCACACTGTTCCGATCAATCTACATGTTAAATAGCTGTTAAACCAGGAGGCAGCTTCAAGTACCGCAACAGTAAAACCTGACTGTATCTCCACACGTTAATACTTTAATTACTGAATAATTGAGCATTGTCAATAACGAATCAGGAGAAAAATTACAGGCTGTTTCTATAAATATTTGATCATGTAAATGTGGTGTCCAAACGTGAAAGTGGCCAAAAATATTTAAATATTTACTGTTTGTTTTTAAAAGAAATGCGAATAACATTGATAAAAATGCTAAGCGAATGCCGTTGTCGGTCACGGTAGCCGAGCGGTCTAAGGCATGCACTGTCTTCGCTCGCTCCGAAGCCGGGATCGTGGGTTCGAATCCCACTCAGGGCATGGGTGTTTGTGTTCGTTTTTCTGTGTTTGTCTACAAGTAGAGGCCTTGCGACGAGCTAATCACCCATCCAAGTAGTCCTACCGTATTTGTAAGATCTAGTAAACCGAAGTGAAACGGAGAGGTTCATGGAGGTAGGCCTAGGCCCAAATGAGGGCTGTAGCACCAATGAAATAAAAAGCGCATGCCATTGCATTCCTCCGCCACAAACAGATATTGCTGCAACAACACAGATTAAGCCAATTATTTTACCAACCAACAAAGTATTCCACTTTCATAGTTCTGAGTTTGTATTCCTATATCTTCTTCGGTCCCATGTGGATGTGGGTTAGAATACCTCCACCGTAGCTCTGCGAGTCTTAGAAGGGGCCGGACAGGGAACTCGGTACTTGGGGATACAACTGGACCATCCTGTCACTGGAGGACATAAATACAGACACCAGGTCCTGCAGGTTGGTGTTTGGAAGCAAACATGGCTTTGCTCTGTGAAAAAATACAGTTGGGAAATCAAAGAAGTGAAATTTTTTCGCGAAGGTTTTGGCTCAAAAAGGGCTGCTGTGTCCAGGATTATGATGATGATATCTTCTTCGTTTCTTGTATTCGGATCCACTAAGAGAGCATGGATGATTATATAAACTGACTTGTATATGTATCGAGGATTTTGTCAGAACCTCTACATTACTACTGCCTGGCCCTCTTATTTTCGACTACTCTTTCGAACTGATATAAAATCTCGTTAGGATTTGATAAGAATCATCCACTGAATGGCGCAATGTAAATGTTAAGACGCCTACCTTATTCGTAGGAGATCGTGGATTCGAATCTCGATCCTGCGGCAAAGTATAATGACTGAGACTTTCGTTATTTTCTTCACATCCTTAGTAATAGTTTCTTAAAGTAGGCTACAACCACTTCCTTCCGTATATGGCAGCCTATACAATCATTGAGTTTTATGGCAGTTACGAAGGGTGAGTGTGTTCAAGATAGCAGGGCCTATGAGCATAGTTGGGCCAAAGAGAGAAATCATATATTATTCCAGCTCCATAATTTCTGATTTTCCAGTCGAGGAAGATAAGATTCATTGGACATGTAGCATGGCTGAAAACATGACAAATTCATGGACTTAGACGATTTGAGTTCGAAATTTAGAGGGGAATATGAGACACTTTGATGAAGATCTGAATGTGAATGTAAGATTTAAATTATGTTACAAGCCGGAAGGTCGCGGGTTCGGTTCCCGATGAGGTCATTGAATTTCTCAATTGACCTAATCTTTCCAGCCGCACTGTCGTCCTCGGGTCAACTTAGCCTCTAACGGAAATGAGTACCGTGAATCTTCTTGGGGAGGGGGGTGAACGTCGGCCGGCGCGTAAGGCTGACAGCTTCGCTGCCATCTGTGTGCCGTTTGTCTAGAAAATGTGAAAACCTCGACGGCTCACAACCCTATAAGCCTCCACGGCTTGTTACAAGGTTAGATTTTTACCTACTTAATAAATAGGTTTCAGTGATGTTTGGTTTCATCTACCTCAGGATAGAGTAAACCAACTGATTTTTGTGAACACTGTAACGAACCAAGGTATAAAACTTTATAATGATTGATACGAGGGAGAGTCAGTAAATAGATCACAAATGGAAGTAAAACAGCTGTAATGGACGTAATATGTTTTCTATATGTATCACTAGGTAACAGCACAGTCCAGCTTCATGACAGTCTAGGTAGCAGACACGCATGCGCATGTTCAGAGGTTGAGCTGAGTAGACAAAATTGTGATCGTACTTGAGGTATCTACCACCGAAGAGCAGAGATCTGTTGTGCGTTTTTTGTATGGGAAAACAGACTCAATGCAAATTATATTCATAAAGAAATATTCTTGTGTAAGATGAGAAGCGTCTGTCGCTTAAACGGTTCACAACTGAGTCGAGAAATTCTCTCAAGGACGTTCGAGAGTCACAGATGATGAAATGGAGGCGCGGATATGGTGGAGTCAACAATCAAAATACTTCTATGCTGCTAGTTTCGACGCATAGGTAAAGCAATGGGACAAGTGTATTAATGATGAAAGTAGTTTTCTGGGATATGGCACCGTGTAGATGTGGTCTTAAACGACGTTTCGGACGAACGTATCGCCTCCATCTTCAGGGTAGAAGGGAAAATAAGAAAATCCTCAAGCGAAGAGACCGTGAGAACAGGTACCGGTATTAATGAAGAAAGCAGTCTTCTGGGATGTGGCACCGTGTAGATGTGGTGTTAACCGACGTTACCCCGAAACGTCGCTTAACACCACATGTACACGGTGCCACATCCCAAAAGACTGCTTTCTTCATTGTCACCGCCGTGAAAACCTCACATCTTACAAGTGTATTAATGTTGGTGGAGAATATGTCGAGAAATAAATGTTATTTTATTCAAATTTCGAATATCACATGTTTTAAGTTTTATATTCATTTACTGAGTCTCCCTCATATGTAAATAAAGTCGTTGACTTTTTGGACATTATCATTGCCATATTTTTTTTTTAATTTAAAACAACATTTCGGAGATTGGATTCTGCCTCTGTCCTCAGTATATAGGCCTATTTAGTTGAGTCCAATCGATAGAGCTAGTCCCTAACACCGGTGATAAGGGGCTATAGGATGGAAGGAGAGTCGAAACTCTGAAACCTTGTTTCAAATGTAAAACAGGACGAAGAATAATGTCGAAAGTTCAACAGTTGTGCTGTAACGAACTTATTGGTTCTGTAAAAGAGAGAGATTTCTTATGTGGCCATCGTTTTATGAAGAAGGGTTGTTCTTTCTTGGAGGTAGTTGAGTAGCAGGCACCGACGCTGACCCTGTTGCTGGTCAGCTTGCGGACTGGACCAGTCCTCTGTCAGCTTTCAGGGATCACAATCTCAGCCGCTACGAAGGACGGTCGGTCAGTCTGGGTGTCCCAGCTCCTCACTCCACGTAACCCATGCAGACAGTGAAGTACGTTGTGTCTGTCTAATCGTGTTTCGAACGAGGTAATTGTATTTCCTGAGACTGGGTAGGGGTTTGCGGGCGCAAGGGGTATTAATCCCATTTGGAGAAACTGTTAATTCGGTTATTAGATAATCTTGTTGCGTTTGCATTACCAATATAAACTCGACTTGTCTGTAATTGCTAACGTCGGCTACTAACTTCAGCACTTACAAATGCAAGTACTAATATATTTTCTCATCAGTAAATCCAGGTTTCGATATGTCAAAGATTTAATAAGTTTCATGTTATTTATGTGTATTTTGCTATTCTGCATTGATTTTCTTATATTTCCGCTTCTGAGAATGTAACATCGCTATAATCTTCGAATTCAATGTTTAGGTATTATCCTAATACGAACTTTTCAAGCTTTCAGTGTTTGTGCATTTAAATCTGGGTTTTTGGCACTTCATAAAGAGATGAAAATAGCAACATATTGTCACGCGTAGGTGTTTGCGCGTGACTTATAAGAGGGGGTTTTGGATTGGATGATTGGATTTGTTGCACCTTATTCACAGACAACACGGGAATACAGGCATTACAGCGCTATCGCTGATTTACAGACATTACAGTTCACCGTTGCACACGCACTAGGGTTCTCAGTCTTCACTAGTCATATCCTGACAACGGATTTATAACAGTAAAAAAAGTAAATGTAAAGCTATCCCTGTAACAGGCCGTGAAGGCCCATAGGGTTGTGAGACATTGAGGGTCCCACGTTATCTAGACAATCGGCTCAAAGATGGCGGTAAGGTTGTCAGCCTTACGCGCCGGCCGCGCTTTACTCCCCAGGAAAATTATTTAATTAATTCCTGGTACCCATTTCTGTTAGAGGCTGAGTCGACCCCAGGGCCATAATGCGGCTGGAAGGTTTAGGTAATTGAAAAAATCCATTGACCTCATCGGGACTTGAACCCGCGACCTTCCGGCTTGTAGCATAGTGCTTACTTTTACAGTTCACCGTTAAGGCGCGTCCAAATTACTCGTGCTCGTGCGTCAGAAGCTTACTCCTGCCGGAAAATCAGGATCTGGAGCTGATATCTGTTGTGAAGGAATGCGAAGGCTTTGTATGCAAACCAGTTTTGGCGTCCACTTCATCAGCTCCACATCCTGATTTTCCGGCAGGAGTAAGCTTCTGACGCACGAGCACGAGTAATGTGGACGGGCCTTTACACACGCACTAGGATTCTCAGTCTTCACTACTCGTACGCTTGCAACGGATTTATAATAGTCTCACTGTAAATTGAAATCCAACATGAAGTCCTCTTTGCACCGCCTAATTCCATTCTTGCTATTATTCTGCAACTGCCAACTCGAGAGGTTCGACTCAGTTCAATTCCTCTGATCCCAAGCCCATGTCCTGCCAGGCTGACGTCTTGAAACTTGACTCTTCACTTTATCCTGCCGAAGTCGAAGTCACATTGCGACTGACGGTCAGTCAGTCAGTAAGTCTTGGTGTCAAGCCCCGTCTGGGGCTCATGATCAGATATTAGTTTGACATTTACGGTCTTGCTTTTGTGAGGCGCCCTCCCTGATGAGAGGACGGGTCTGTCTTTTATATATGCTGCTGGCCCATGCCAGCGCAATCTTTCTCGGGTCCGAGTCCCTTGAGACTCGAGACCATATTTTACAGTCTCAGAATTGAGACTTCCTTTTTCGTCGCCTCGTACAACTCGCAGGGTCACGGTGGAGGTATTCGACTCCGCCTCCACAAGGGTGAACTCGTTGAATTCTTTTTCATAACCACTTTGCACGGACCCCACGGAAAACACCGTCGTATGTTGTCCCTTATTGTTTTTGGCGTGTTTACAGCACCATTGCATAACAACACATAAAACAATCTCCCTATTTTTGAGTCGTGTTTACCGGGAGCATATGTTTACCGAGTCGTTGTCTAGCAATGGGTGTACATGTTGCAATACCGAATGCCCAGAATGAAATTATGAATTATCTGTATCATCATCCCTCTTTCTGCAATCTCCCTTCTTATTCTTTTCCTTCCGGATTCAAAATTGAAATTTCCACCGTATGATTAGTTTCTTAATGTGCACAGCCCAGGTAAATAACAAATTAGTGCCCAGCTCCGTGGATATAGTGATGGACTAGTGGCTGGATGGCCGAATAATCGTGGTTCTATTCCTGGCAGTAGCAGGATACGTCTCCACAGCGTCCAGACTGGCTTTGGCCTGCCCATCCTCCTATCCAATGCATACAAGGGCCTACTTAATCTACGGTAAAGCGACCAGTGGGCGGTTCGAATCCATCTATTGTAGAGGTTAAAAATCTGTACATCTACGTAGTTTTACAATTAAATTCCGAGACTGAGTCTATTTCGCGCACTTAAAAGCACGTGGGAACATGTTTCAACTTGCCAATCTAAGGAGAAACTTCCATCGTGTTCCTGTATAAGGATAGTCAATCCTCTCTTATCATTCATGCTCAGTCATGTTTAGGATTTTGTACCGTGCAGATCCGTGCCCCCTATCTTTGTTAAGAGAAGAATTTTCATTTTGCAAAATCTTGTTGTCATGGTGGAGTTTGAAACAGAAATCCTGTCTTTAAGAAGCTCTGCTTATCTTACAACTATACAAATCTTAGAATACTCATTTGCTGTTTTGTTAAGTTTGTAGCCGTTATTAATTTTTCTATTTCTTCAGAAGCTTAAAGATTCTTATCGTTACCCTCTTTTTTATTGCTAGTGGGGTTGGACTAAGTCCCTTGTACTGCGGCCATTTCTGGCCTATTGTACCAGCCAAAGATGATAGGTGAGGGTGATTGTGGAGCGATTGGTGGAATGAAGATTGGCAGGGGAACCCGAAATCCTCGGAGAAACCCTGCCCCAGATCCACTTTGTCCACCATAAATCCCACTTGACCAGACCCGGAATCGAACCCGGGCCGCCGCTGTGGGAAGGCAGCGACTAACCGTTTGAGCTATGGCGCGGCCTTATTGGTACCATTAATAAAGAACGAAAAAAACTATATGTATAAAATATAACGTAATATATTTGAGTGGGTTTTGTACTTCACATCTTGGCAATATGGCCTGCTTTTGCAAGAAGGTTGTCGACCCCAAGTGTAGATGGCAGGGAAAGCAGTGAAGTGAAACGTACAAACTTAGTACCCGGTAATGATTATAAGGCCTTATATTGCGCTATAAAATTTCCATCTTGAGAGACACGTTAATGAAGCATGCGTTTTCCCTCCTGCAATAACCTGGCTTGTGTATGTCTGTTGGGCCCCATCTGCTTGCCTGCCTGCCAGTATATATACAGAGTGAGCACAAAGTAGCGTAACAGTGTGAAGCATGAAATTCGTCTAATAATGTAGAAGGTGAACATAAATTTTGTTTACAGTTTAGAAAAATTGTTTCGAAACAGTCGGTCAGGATTCAACTTTCGAAAATTCGGACTTTAAATTACACTTATTATAAAAGGTTAATGAACTCCGTGCAGTATGTCTGATAAAATTTTTCTTTTTCCAATTTAATTTTTTATCCTTGACATGTTTCGGTCTTAGAGACCATCTTCAGAAGGATATATCAATACAGGCCGAAACTACTATTGCTAGTGTGACGGAGCTCAAGCGGTTAGTCGTTGGTTTCCCACCGCTGCGGCCCAGGTTCGATCCCGAGTATGGTCAAGTGGGATTTGTGGTGGACAAAGTGGCGCAGGGGCAGGTTTTCTCCGAGTACTTCGGTTTCCCCTGCCAATCTTCATTCCACCAAATTCTCCATCATCATAATCAACCGGGGCAGGTACAATAGGCCAGTCAGTGGCCGCCGTACCGAGTGAACCCAGATGGACTCCACCCCCCACTAAGAGAATTAAAAAATAA
Organism: Cryptotermes secundus; assembly: GCF_002891405.2. NCBI lineage: Eukaryota > Metazoa > Arthropoda > Insecta > Blattodea > Kalotermitidae > Cryptotermes > Cryptotermes secundus. The sequence continues at coordinate 20,488 of NW_019725428.1, forward strand.
TTAGTGCGACGGACCAGGATGAACTGAATCAAATTTAAATTACATCTTTCGAAGTTTGTTTTTCTACTTAGACCTATTTGATACTTGCACTGTTGGTAACTCCGTAGGCATGAGATTAGTAACCCAGTTCCATTAGCTCACTCCGCAAGATAGGGAAGCTCCCGTTTACAAGAAACAATGTCTCCAACAAAACTGTTCTTCAAATGCATAATAGATGGCTCAGCATGTGGATCCGCTCCAAATTCGTTTTACACGTTTGTATTATTAAACCACTGGACAGATTTCGCTTTTTAAATAGAAGTCGCCATTTTCTTGAATGCAGTGCTCCTAGTGGCAAATCATTACAATTGCCTAAGTACGTATTGATTCCAGACGTTGACAGTTGCAGTCTATGTGTGAAATTGGCGATGTGCGAGAATTAAAAACAAAAATACAAACTCCGTTTCATGTAGTTCGCAAGCGAACTATACCGACCGAGCGATCGCCGCTTGTCTACGAAGTTCATGCCAACTTTAGAGGATAGATGGTATCGCGTGGTCAGCGCAATAATCTCCACGGCCTTTAATCTCGGTTTTCTAGACCGGAGAAGCTATTTCCCTGAAACAGCTCCTGAGCTATCCTCACGAGGCTGAGTGGACACCGTTCCAGACCCACAACTTCTCAGAAAATCTGTTAGCTCCGGGAATCGAACCCGGGACCTCTGGATCTGTAGCCAGGAACTCTGACCACTAGACCACAGAGGCGGGCCTATTATCTTACCGATTTTTCTTCAAATAAATTTTCTGAAATTTGAAAGATGATTTGTGCCTACTCAGTACAAACATTCAGTGTCAGAGGTTTACCTGAACTTCCATTACCATTTCTTCGACGGAAGGAAGCAATCACGTTCCGAGCCCAAAGACGCAAAACGCGAGTATATCTAAGCTCCATGTCCTCAGACAAGCTTCAAACGTCACGGAGCGAGGTCACACCGCTCAGAACAAGTTCTTGGACAGTCGATTTTTTGTAACACCAACTAATAGGCCGTGCTATATCTTAGGCGGTTAGTCGCCGGTTTCCCACCGAAGCGGCCAGCGTTCAGTCTCAGGTCAGGTCATGTGGGATTTGTGGTGGACAATGTGGAACTGGGCCGGTCACGGTAGCCGAGCGGTCTAAGGCATGCACTGTCTTCGCTAGCTCGGAAGCCGGGATTGTGGGTTAAAATCCCACTCAGGGCATGGATGTTTGTGTGCGTTTTTCTGTGTTTGTCTACAGGTAGAGGCCTTGCGACGAGCTGATCACTCGCCCAAGGAGTCCTACCGAATGTGTAAGATCTAGAAAAACCGAACGGATTTCATGGAGGTAGGCCTAGGCCCACTGGGGCTGTAGTGCCAATAAAAAAATGTGGAATTGGGGCAGTTTTCATCCGAGTACTACGGTTTCCCCTGTCAATTCTCATTCCACCAACATCTCCACATTTGTTATCATACTACCGGAAATGGTTCAACAGGCCAAACAGTGACCGCCTTAATACTCGTAGTATTTTTCGGAAGAAAATGATTAGGCAAATCTTCCAGAAGACTTCTGTATTCGGCGATATAACTCAGTGTAGTCTGTCGACAGTAAACTGACGTTTCGGAGGAAGAATGCGTCCAGAATGAACCCAGTAGGCAACAAGCAGAGGAAGGACCTTCTCTTGTTCTAATGTGTGAAAACTTGGTCTGGTAAATAGTTAGCTAGCTTTCGGAGGAACATAATGACCCCATTTTCAGGGGTTTCTTCTGTCTCCTACCGTGTAGACGAAACTCTCTTACCAGGCTGCACTGTGACAACCTTGAAAACACTACAGAATTAAGGTGATATTAATTAAAAGGCGTAGGGCGACACGCTGAGGTCTGAAATAGTAATTTCGTATATAAATACTGTCTAATGAAGGGTAATATATAATAAGTTTACGTGTTATATACATTTATGTTTTAAATTAAATGTAATTAATTTCAAATGAACAGTACTAATTAAATGAAACGTGCACTATGAATAGGAGAACAAGTAATGAAAGAGTTGTTGCTAATGCTATTGCAAATTGGCGAATAATGATGCACTCAATTATTAGAACCGTTGAACTGATATCCCGCATTGCCTGTTTCCATTGTGGTGTACTTTCATTGTAGCGAAAACAGAAAACGTAACCGAAAAATACACCAAAACAAAAATCGGCTGGCTCTTGTGTACATGGCTTTATGAGAGATGGGAAATTTTCTGACTAGGTGAACCACAAGCAGCGTATCAAGAATGATTCTGCTTGACCTGTAGCAAGCATTCATGAATTTGATGTTCATGTAACTTTCTTCTCAGGCCGCGCCATAGCTCAAGCGATTAGTCGTTGGCTTCCCACTGCGGCGGCCCGGGTTCGATCCTGGGTCTGGTCAGGTGGGATTTGTGGTGGACAAAGTGGCGCTGGAGCAGGTCTTCTCCGAGTACTTCGGTTTCCCCTGCCAATCTACATTCCACCAATTGCTCCAGAATCACCCTCACCTATCATCTGGGGCTGGTACAATAGGCCAGAAGTGGCTTCAGTACAAGAGACTTAGTTTTTTTTATTGCTAATGGGGTGGGACTATCATCTCAGTTCGCTCATATGTGCTACTGACAGACATAAGGGATCCATAGACGTGAAGTCCGGTGAATGAGAAGGCCAGTTAATATTGTGTATGTGGGTGTATGATTATGGAATACCATCAAAATTTTAAAGCTATTGTCTTCTTAATACGAGTATATATAATACATACAGTATATACTCGTACTATATACAGCATATACATTAAACAAAGTTTGAAACGTGAAATTGGTCTCGTTAAAATCACAGAAAAATGTTGCGAAGTTATAATTTTATATCAACTGGTATTCCTAAGAGGAAAACATAATGCTTTCCAGCCGAAACTTTTTACGCAGAACTTACACATAAAATTGATAATGTGTGATTTTAAAGTTTTAATGAACCACAGTAAAACCACACCAGCCAGTCGTATTTGGAAGTTCAAGGTCAATGTCTTCCACATGTTACTGCTCTTTATGAAACTGTTTCGATATTACTCAAGAGACCTAAAAGCCTCTATCCCATTATCTGAGAGCTTTTAAGATAATCGAATTATTTGTCTTTATTAGCAACAACATGAACCCTTTTTAAGATATCTGTAATATGGTTCTGTGCTCCTGGATTTCCTTCAGTTCACATTTGATAAACATTTAATCTAATAATATAAAATTAGCGTCTATTGATGATGGATTCTTTAATGTTTTTCACAGTGGAAAGGAAAATTTCATCCAGCCTGAGAGGATAAAGGGAAATTTTAAGGACACTGAATATAGTATTATTCGGCACAAAAGACAACAAAATAGGCTGTTTTAATATAGTATATAATATAGTAATATATGGCTACAGTGTAATCGAATAGTATAACTTCGATGATTAATAAGTTTAAATAAATTACGTATATCATATAATAGACTGAGGAATGTAACAGCGAACATGGAGGACCACTTGAACAGAAAATAACACTGCATTTTGCGTTAGAGAACGCTCTATGAAAATAGCGATAAAAAATAAAACCCTAGAGCAAATCAACACTTCGTAGTACCTTTGAATTATGTTATCATGTGAGGAGGAAAAGGTATAGATGACAATGGACCGGTGAACCGGAGAAAATTTAAGGACTAAGATCCTAACGGAAGAATGAGGCCGGAACGCGTCAAACGGAGGACACCTGCTGGCTGCTGGATGATGATAATGATGATGATGATGATTTACCATTTAAAGGAAGATGATTGATATATCAAAACAGATAATATTCTTTGTTGTTCCATACTTAGTTTTCAGTAAAAGCTGGATTTGAGGTTTTCAAAACCTCTAGAAAATGTGGGAGCCTCGACGTCTCACAATTCTATGGGCCTCCACAGCTTGTTACAGAATAGTTTTATCTTTTAAATGACAATTTTAATCTTGTTCCGAAGGAAATGCTCTGTTTGGCAGTTTGGGCCATCTACACATAAAAGAAGAAGAAGAAAGTAATTGAATTTCCTCTAATTCACTCTTTCGGCTTTATTACGTGCATAGTTAACAGTTTTAAAAATATAGCTGTGTTCCCCTACATTTCTGGAAGTATATAGGGATAACGGGTGGCTGCTAATTCAGGTGTAGTTTAAATACATTTTGATCTCATAATGTGGATCTGCTTGGTGATATAGTTCGATTATAAAAGGGAATAAAAGTCATCTTGCAAGCTTAATACATTTTCGAAGAAGTAATTAAGTTTCGTTGGACTCTGATTCATTTCGCCTTCCATTTCGCTCTTTTCTGTTCCTCGCCCGAATCTCCTGTACATTTTTCTTCCTCCTTTAATTGGGTGTAAATTTATAGACTACTTGTGCCTGGTGGGTTATCAAGTAATTAGGCCATTCTTGTGGCTGATAATATTTTTGTTGTGTAGGTACTAAGATCGGCAGCAGAATGGGCGAAGTCGGTCGATTCATTGTCCTTTTAATTAAACGAGATAATTAGTTTCGCAAAACCCACCTTTGATCTATCGTAGTCCCTAAAGACTCGGGGATCTGCGTCAAAGAAAAACTCCTCACCCTCGAGTATCGTCCTGATTTTGTACTCTTTGAGCCTTCCTGAAATTTCCTTCCCAAATTCTCAGGAGATAAGAGTGCCAAACCGTATTACTTATTATCGGTGTCGACAGACAGACAGACAGACAGACGTAGTCTCCGGTACGCACCTCCCCGTGCTTCAGCTCAGCAGTTCTGATGGAGAGCACCTAGGGTCAGCACGTTATCAGAGAATTCTTAGCGGAATATTTCCGCAACAATTTTAGTGCTAATTAAAATATGTTGTTATATTCTTCTCATAGACAATTTATATTTTTATTAATAGTGACTAAACAATAATAATTTCTGGGAAGAAATAATCGCCTATTTTTCTTTCACATTATAAGAACCGCATAGAAAACGAAGCGTCGAACAATTCTATTCTTACATGTGTATTCGTTGCAGCGGAAACGTTTTTACAGAGCCGTTGCCCAGCAACGATAGGGAGATGCATACACAGACCCACAGAAAACACAGCCCCTCTAATGTTGCGTAGCGAGGACCACACAAAAACAAGTCACGCGATAACTATCTCGCCAGTCCATTGGCTCGCTGACTGTTGCCTAGCAACTGTAACCGTCCCTCCTTTCTTTCGCCTGCGGCTCCGTCTGAATAGTGTGCAGGGAGTGGCAGTCGATGGCGATCGGCCCCTCTGCTCCGAGGACCACTTTGATTCTGCCCTACCTGGTGTTGCCGCTGCTGAAGTTGCTAGGTCGTAGCTGACTTCGGCTTGACCCGGCTCCACCGCTTCTTCTTTCAGTTGAGGTGATTAGTGGTTGGATTTCAGGATTATATCCGATAATATGGGCCCCAGCAAACAGCTAGAGGCTGTTTACGATTCGATAGTAAGTGGTGAAGGGGTGGGCATGTGGAAGCTGACAGAGGGTTTGACTAGCTAGTGGAGATGAGTGAGTCTCTCTTCAGGTTGAATACGGGTCAGGCTCGGACAAGTGACGGTGAAACACCTCTGATCGACACACTGCACTTTGCGCCACAACACTTTATTGTTGTTCCTGCGATTAACACGAGACAACTTTTATCACTGCCATTAGACTTGATACACTGGACTTAGGCACCCGTGAAATAGCTATTGGTGACGTGATTGACAAGATACTTAGCGAGTATGGTTCGAGCTGCGAAGATTTGCTTACTTACTAACGACAATTGGCTGCGTAAATTGTTACAACCTGATTTAGTTTTGGCTTAAAAGCAGCGAGTGTTACACTTACACAAAAATACACTCGATCAGCTCGTCAAATTCCTTTGTGCCGCGCTCTTGTTAAATCTTGAGCTAAATCTCAATATGAGTCATTATGAGAGCAAAAATGTTGGACTTCTTAGAATTATCTTTTAGCACATGTGATGCGGGGTTTGCCTCCGCCAAGTTCAAAAGTTGATAGACAACTAAAATCTTAGACTGAACTCTGCCGAGCCAGAGGTCCTAACCGAGTTGTATCTGCCTATTCTCATCTCCTCCTAATTTCCCTGATAGGTGCATTCAAATAATGGGAGTTGGCCTAATTTTACTGAAAAAAGGAGGGGGGGAGGATTTCGATCGTGCGGTTATACAAGGAGCTATCAACATTCGTCCTATTGTTGCGTGACCTCAAGCGATGTGTTTTTCGCGCCGTTGCCTAGCTATAGACGTTACAATGTGAAAAAGCGATGGAAGGAAGTGTCTCATAAATTAATGGAGGATTTGTAATGTGTCTTGACATTACGCGTAACATAAATTACTTTTCAGCAATATAAATCACACGTATTTTTACGCTTCTGCAACAGCGTGTAAACAGATGAAGTAACTGTTTAGCTGTCCGTGGCTGCATAGTACTCCTGTAACCAAAGCAAAAAGTAAAGCTATCCCTGTAACAAGCGTGGAGGCCCATAGGGTTGTGAGCTGTTGAGGATCCCACATTATCTAGACGGTCGGCTCACAGATGGCGATAAGGTTGTCAGTCTTACGCGCCGGCCGCCCTTTACCACCAAGAACATTCTAAGAATATTCCTGATACTTATTTCTGTTAGAGTCTGAGTCGACCTCAGGACCATAGTGCGGCAGGAAGAATTAGGTCAATTTAAAAAAATCCAATGGCGTCATCGGGATTCGATCCCGCGACCTTCCGGCTTGTGGCATAGTGCCTCAACCAACTACGTTACCGCGTGCCCCTTATACATAAATAAGAGGATAATATTAAGATATATTTTAGAAAAATAGGACTGGGTGCTGTGTGCTCCATCTTTCTAGCTCAGGACAGTGATCAGTGGCGGGAACTTTTGAACATAGTAATTTTTTTTTATTTCTCCAATTTATTATACAATCTATCCGGCTATTTTGGATAATAAGTACTAGTTATAATGAGTATAAAAGTGAACATAGTAATTAACATTCAGGTTTTATAAAATGTTGAGAAATTCTTGATAGATAAATAGACAGACATAAATAGATAGAGCATGGTCAGTAGCACCTTTCAAATATCCTGTGATCGAGTGATAAAGATACATGGGACATCTGTATATCTAATGGAACGTATAAATCTTCAAGGCTGACATATACAGTTATTGATTTTCGTGACATAATTTTCTCTCCCTCACTTCTAGTTATTGTCACTTTCTCGCAGACGCAACCCTTGCTCGATCTGGATGATTTCTTGGCGTCAGGTGCCTCGGCAGCGAGAGAAAAGTGACTGGATAGTCCGTTGGAGAGAGACACGGAAACTGCAGGGTAAGGAACCCTGATTTTCTTTTCCACTTGCTCAGACTCCTCCGTATTTTTTGGGGTCATATTTCACTTCCTTCTGCTTGTATCATTCCGCACAAATTCCTTACACTCGCCTACATTTACTTCGAGAAGAAAGCAGTCACCATTAAGAAGAGTTTCAAGACCTGGGCAGTTTGTGTATAAAATGTGCTTTATTTAACGACGAAGTCAATAGCTCAGGCTATAGAGATTCGAATCCGATTACGGTGGCCCCGCAGTCTAAGGCATGAACCGTCTTTGCCCGCTAGAACACTGGGATCGTGGGTTCGAACCCCATTCGAGGCATGGATGTCGGTGAGCTGCGTTTATTATGTGTTTGTGTTGTTCTGTATGTAGGTGGAGGCCTTGCGACGGGCTGTTCCCCGTCCAAGAGAGCCCTACTGACTGTGTATGGATTAAGTGACTGAAAAAGGGGCCAAGATCCACAAAGGCTATAGAGCCATAGATATATAGATAGATCGAAAGTTTATTGCATAAGGAATTGGAAGAAAGCATCTGTGCTCAATTTTAGGTACTATCCCGGCAATTGTCTGAAGTGACTGAGGAAAGACATGAAAGCCCCACTCATGGTAGTAGTTGTTGGCTGAAATTCGATACGGGTACCTACTGTATGCAAGTCAAAAGAGTTATCACGTGAGCTAACTCACTCGGTAACTGTTGTTTAGTTGCCGTTCTAAAATACGATATAACTTTCCTCATTCTGCGAAAAAAGATAGGGTTATGATATTACGTCCAAGCATGTCCTGTCTTCTAGCGGAGATACTGCAAGGCAGTGATTGACCTAGGCTGTTCTACTGTTCATTTAGGGAAACACTGACCCTCAGTGTATTAAGAGCAAAAGCAAAGAGTCCGTAGAAAACCATGCCGGTGTTTACAGCTCGCATAGTCACGGGGGCGGGAGTGACCTCGCATTCTGTTTGCTGGAGAATACTGCATCTCACCTAGTGCCTGTTTCCCAGCTATCAGGATTGCATAACTCAAGGGGCTCTCCATTACTTTACTGCATAGCTTATCCTTCGATTGAAGCCTATTTTCCTTATTTTGAAAAATGAAAGAGGGCTTTTGAGACCACTTTGCTATTTCTCTGTGTATCGGTTCGTGTCTTTCTGTCTTTCTACGTATTCCTCTAACTTTTTAGGAGGATTATGACATCACCTTGCCGTTTCTATGTAGACCTCCCCCTTATTGTTTGCTAGGTAACGGTCTGTTGATAGTTATTATTATTATCTAATATTATTATTTTTCTTATTGTTCCTGATCATTACTTAGATAATGTGGACCAGTTCAGATATTGGGGAGCAACTGTAACAAATCAAAACTTGGTTCAGGTGGAAATTAAGAAGAGTTTCAATTCAGGTAATGCTTGCTACCATTCAGTCCAGAACCTTCTGTCTTCTCGTCTGCTGTCCAAAAACATAAAAATTAGAATATACCAAAGTTGTATTGGTGTGAAATTTGATCTCTGACGTTAGGGGAGGAACATTGACTGAGGGTGTTTGAGAACAGGGTGTTGAGGAGGCTGTGTTTCCTGCGTGGTTCTTGCCGAGAGGTTATGAAAAAAAGACAAAGATCGTTTGAATTAGTTGTTGTTAAGAATTTGGTCGAGTTCTGGGATGGCATTCGAAGGTGATTGAGAACAAACGGTAAGAAATAAATTACTGTTGAAAGAATAATTCGTGTGTGATTTTAAGTGATAGGCTGTTGTAAATCCGTTACCAGGATAGGGCTAGTGAACACTGGCAACCCTAGTGCATGTGTAATGGTGAACTTTATAGAGCAATAGCTCTATATTTCCATAGTCCCTAGTTGTGTGTAGAAGATGTCATTAAATGCAATCATGTAATCCAAAACCCCGTCTGTAATCACTAATACACGTGATATTATATAAATACAATTCAAGGCTGGTGTTAAAGATGTTAAAATGGATGGGATATTGTGGACTGGATTCGTTAGGGTCGGTATAGTTACCGGTGGCAGATTCTTTTTTAGGCCTAGTGTAACGAAACTTCGAGTTCTATAAAATGAAGGTAGGACCGTGCGCCATGCAATTAGAGTTTTAAACATCAAAAGTAGCCCTAGTAAATTTTACCCTTTATTCCGTAGTTCTGGAGAATTCATTGCATATAGCAATATACGTGCATAGAGCAGTATGTCAATTATGCATCTTCTAGCACACAAAAAACATTACACGAATTCCCTTAGGTTTTCTTCTGTGAACTGCTGAACTCGTGGAACACGAAAGAGACGAACAATTCACACAAAGGCTGAAGCAGGAAAAAGAGTTTTTTTAAGTATACGAGTTGCAAGTGAATCTATTCAGAACAACAGTGCAAAAGTGTAACATCTTACATCTTTTCCGATCTGAGGTAATTACTCGTCTTATACGCAAAAAGAAATTTGTTGAACATTGGTATCAAACAGCGTTCGGTCCGTTGTGCCCACAACATCTGAGAAGTTCATGTTTTTACATATATACCCATTGCTAGGCAACGGTTCGATGAACATTTCGCGCGGAGACAGATTCTCGGTCAACAGCCTGTTGCTAGGTAAAGATGTTTCAACGAATAAGCAACAGTAGAGGCAATTGACGTGTTTTCTGTGAGGTCAGATCCGTCTTCAGCTAAAACCTACTCAGTTTGGCCCAATCGATAGGGCAAATCTCTATGTCTGGATTGGGTTTTACCTCAATACAGAATCCAGTCTCTGAAACGTGTTTTGAAGTACAAACAGGACGAAGTTTTAGATAAAAACAGAAAGATTGGTCATGTCCAGAAACATAATATATGAACTAATGTACTATAATCACAAACTTTTAAATCTTACTCACTCCCCATAGCCGTTAACTCCGAGTGTGTCAATTGTAGTGTCTGCCGAAACGTCGGAAGACCGTCAGCATTCTTCTCATCGTATTATCGAAATGGGAAGCTATGCAGCACGTGACTCTGTTAAGTGTGTGTTTCAGCATCAGACTTAGCTGAACTGGAACGGAAGAAGGCGCACATATCCGTTTGTGTGCCATCTGGGGAAGGGAGCGAGAAACGAGGTACCGTAGATCACATGCTAATTGCGGCTGTGAGCAGGTATATCTCTGGTAGGAGAGAACCGAGTAACATTGATGTTGGGCACACTGACAGGTATGGCAGCTACTAACCAAGGCCTGCAGGTACAGCCCTAGGGAGCAATATCACTAGCAGAAATGTAACAGGGGCAGTTGTAAGTCAATAACAGATGTCAGACTGTGGCCTGCTGAATTATGGCAATGTCTAGACTGGTAGATGAGTAGTTTCGTAGGAACATGCCGCATTAATTTAACGTTCTACACTAAAGATGGAAGTAGCTAGTTCCTCCGAAACATTTCTGACCAACTAGCAGACTACGTAATATCAGAGGCCAGAAGCCTAAGATGTAATATTACTTCTGTGACAGTTTTAAGAAACACAAGGGATGGATGGCGTTCTTCTGGATTGATACCGTACCGTCTGATATATTTTTACCAGATATTAGATAGAAACTTAGGACAGTAGATCAGAAACATCTGGAAAGTTTCGAAATGTGGTGTTGGAGAAGGATGGAGATCAGTTAGATCGATTATGTGAGAAATGAAGAAGTGTTAATTAGAGTCAGTGAGCAGAGGAATATCCTACACGAAATAAGAAAATGGAAGGCTAATTGGATTGGTCATATCTTACGAGGTAACTGCCTTCTAAAAGAAGTTATTGAAGGAAAGATAGAGGGGCTGATAGAAGTGACAAGAAGGCGAGGAAGAAGACGTAAGAAGATGCTGGATGACCTTGGGGACAGAAGATGTAACCGCTCACTTCTTTGGGCCCTTTACGTTGGGCGCCACGCTGTTGCCGTCCTCCTTGATCCTACGTTGTGCTCCACTTATCACCGTCCTCCCTCTCCTCGTGGATGTCGAGAAGTTAGGTGGGAAGGGAGGAGAATTTTGGTTGTTGGAGCTGGTACGCGAGAGCAGGTAAAGACGGGAGTATCTGGGTTCTGTTCGGTAATTGTTAGAGCTGAGTTCATATCCCGGGTCTTATACGGGTCTGGCTCGGGCAGGGCAGGAAGAACCTTTCACTACAATCACACACACCTCTTTAGACCGTTGCACTTAGTAATCATTTAATTCCCTCCAGCTTACTGAATACAAATGAATCTATTAATACACTTATTTAGAACTTTACTTGTAATACTTTTACGGAAGGGTCGTAGTCGTAATTTTGTGTCCGACTTTACCGAAAGTTGGATGAAGCCTCCTTCAGGTGGAATGCACTCTCTCTGAATCCTGAGGTCCACGAAACCCAGACTCCAAGAGAAATCCACTCCTCCTCTTTTGCCATTGGTTAAGTTTTCAAACTAGGAGGTTCCCTAAATTTTGAATTTCCAATCATGTTGCTTTGCTATGTGATTCTGGCAGATGCTGACCTGACGCTAAGGTTGACAGCCCCTTGATGCATTACGACCATGGGATGAGGCTCCGGCCATCCCACTTCTAAGTTATAGCTGTCCCAAGCTGTCAGCTCTCAAATTCTCAAAGACTTTCCGACTTTGCTGAAACTGCCAGAATTCCAGGAAAGTACCAGATGTTACTTCCTGTCCACATAGCAAAACTTGAACTATGTCCCTTCTGCGTGTAAGAGTTGGCTATCTGCCGCATCTCTTGGTGTTTACTTGATATTTACTCAATATAGGTATAATTAATACACAATAGTCCACCAATTAGAAAGAACGGTTACAAAGAGGATACTGTCATTTGAAGGAGAAAGCTCTAGATCGCATTAAGTGGAGGAATTGTTTTGAAAGAGACTGTGGACCTGTCGTCTGACAGATTACTGATGATGATGATGATGATGATTAGATAGAAATATGTTATCCTCATTTTCACTTCAACCTTGAAAATAGGAGATGTAATGTCATCCGAAATTTTAGTAATCTTCTACCAGACTACATGGTGTCATAGCTCGGAGTACTACAATCTAAAATGTACCTTTGTCAGAGGTACACAATCGGAAGATGGATTGTGCTTTTGCAGGGTATGACACCGTGAAGTCACGTTTTATAGCAACGTGTATTCTCCATTTTCAATTCTGTCATATAAATGAGGTTTGCACTTCCTTCTGGAACGCTGGTAAATACTTGCCAGTCTGCACAGCATCATGTCCCAAATATTTACTTCCTTGCAAGTCTTGCAGTCGTAAGGGTTGATGTTGTCTTCTTGATTACGAAACCAAGTAGCCTGCTAGACACTTATAAAATATTTCATGCAAATACTGTCTTCATATTTATTTATATCGTGAAAAGAGATCTGTAGCTTCTTCTGAAGCTCTAGTTACCAGATTAAACGGAGTCACGACCCAGGAAATCGTGCATATCCATGGCAGGCTCACTATTACAACACCCATTCACTTGATTAAAGATTCGTGAAAGAAATTCTTTGGCATTGCACAGAGGCCAACATAACCGCCCCATAAGGTGGTGAAACAGCTTGGGCATGTCACAGTCATATATCTTAGCAATACCTGCGTAATAAATTTCTGCGAGGCAAGAGATGTAAGAAATTTGTCTCCATGAATCTACGTGAATGTGTTTCTTGCTTTATTGAGTGTAGTAAGAAATTACTTGCCGCACCCGCTGAATGTCATTTTCACGTGCTTCGTATTGTCAACGGGTATGCGTGACTATAGAGGGGGTTTGGATTGGTAATATTATTTATTGAACATTTACTATAAGTACTTACAGTGCTATCGCTAAGTCTCATAATCAGCATTTCATTACAGCATGTACATGTACTAATTCTCTCAGTCTGTTGTGTCATCATCAGTTGTCATAGCCTAGTAACGGCTTCCAACTTCGTAGCTTCCTCAGCTTCCGTGTTCACTTCCTTACTGGCTGGCGACTGTCTCCAAACTAACTAAAATCTAGACTTGGCTTGTTTATAACCCATCGGCGTGGACTGCGCAGAAAACACATATCCCAACAATTCTTCTATATTTACATCACGTAGAAATTCCAAAGGCCGCACTGAGAACACTATTTCCCAGTTAATCCATTGGTGAGTTTTAGGAATATGTTACTTAGCAACGGGCGCTTTTACACAGCCATTATTTAGCAACGGTTCTACATGCTACGTATATTACAACAGTCATTAAAACTAAAAATTATAACTTGTAATACTGAATAAGGTGGCCCCTTTTTTCTAACAAGCAGTGTTTGAAGATCTCCTCGTATTAGGGCTGATATGGGAAGTAAAGCTATTCCAAACTATTTTCAACATTATATTAAATCTAGCTCAAAATTAATTCAATCGGCAGAAATGTTCTCTTCATTATCAAATACTATCAAGTAAACACAGGATGATGCAAACAGAGGAGTGACCAGATTTATTATTATAAATCACGAATTTATTGCTGATAAAAATGCAAATTGGCAAGTATATACCTTGGCAGATTTTGAGATAATTGTGTTACACGCAACACTGAAATTGGTTTCCTTCCGCCTGGAGACGCAACCCTGCATGACACTTCCTATTCGCGAATGTTGTAAGCAAAATGGTAGGAGGGCTAGCAGCAATTTCACAAATGGTACGAACCGGGCACGCAGGAACCAGGCCAGTACTACCAAGTTTAATTTTCTTCCGTAAATTTCTGGTTGATCTATAATTTAGTAAACGGGTTGTCTTTCAGGATAATCACCTTGTGCCTAAATGTGCTTAAGGATTATTCAGTATCATTATTTTGCTATCCGAGCTATGTTTCGACTATATCAGTCATTGCCTTGATATATTGGATTGATTAATACGTACACGTAATTTTCACAACAAGACATACCACTTATGACAGCTTCTGTGGTCGTGGTCAGAGTTCCTGGTTACATTCCCAGAGGACCCGGATTCGATTCCCTGCACTACTAGATTTTCTGAGAAGTAGTGGGTCTGGAACGGGGGCCACTCAACCTCGTGAAGATAATTGAGGAACTACTTCAAGGAAATAGGGGCACCGGTCTAGAAAACCAAAATTAACGGCCGTGGGGATCCGTTGCTTTGACCACGCGACGCCCTCTATCCGCTAAAGTTGTCACTAACTTCGCCGACAAGCCACGGTCGCTCGGTCGGTAAAGTTCGCTTGTTAACTACAGGCCACGGAGTTCAGTTTTTTAGTTTAGATATACCACCCATATGCCTAGCAGAATTGATTGTAGTAGCAATGAAAAGTATTCTGGTTGTGGGTACGATCGTTTTCAGCAAAGAGCTGATGTGCGTGTGCTTGCATACGTGCGGGCTCCTGCCTGCTCATATCGCTCTCATATCCAGCTATTATCGTGTGCTCTTCGCAACCTTCCCTTTTCCTTTCTAGTTCCCTTACTTTTATACGGCTTCATGGCGTAGGACTCAATTAGTTAAGCACAGGGACAACTTTACCTTTTATCTTTCTACCTTTGCTTCCCTTACTTTTATTTCCTCGCCTCTTTCTTCTTATCTGTTTTTTTAGCCTTTCTCTCTTTTCTCTACAACTTTCATAGTAGTTCTCTGTTAATTTAAGAAGTGTAATCACACAGAGGTGTAAGATCTTTTACTCCATATCGCCCACAGTGTATAGAAAAACTTTTGTTGAGAAGTCAGTAGTTTCTCTGCAGGTCAACAAGTTCCCATCATTTTACAGGACTACAAAACTGCTAAACCGCGACGAATTTAAGATATTTGGGGCCGACATTAACAGAAGAAAGCTTCTGATTATTAAGAGGCCCAGATCAACAGAGTGGCCCACAAGTCAGTCAACCTAAGTAATTCTCTCATATTGAATGCAATGTTCAGATTTAAAACCTGATAATTAAAATTGAAGAACGGGATCACAGCGCCGCGAGTTGTGAATTGCACATGGAGGATCTCATTTTGAATAATTCTGGTAAATTTAATATGTCGTACAGGAATGTGTAACATATTTTAATGTACATTTCACTAACCATTTGACTGACTTTTGGGTCATTTGTACGTGTATAAGAACAAAACTCAATTCATTTTCAGATATTTCTAATTAAATAGAAGAAATTGAGAGACTCAATCCGTATAGCTACTTGTTTACGGGCTGGACGACCAAAGGTTCGGAGTTTGAGTCCCGAGAAGGTAAAGAATTTTCACTTCTCCACGTCGTCCAGACCGGCCCTGAGGCCACCCAACTTCCTATCCAGTGGGTAATAGAGGCTCTTTCCCCGGGGGTAAAGCGGCCGGGGCGTGAAGCTGACCATTCATATCCAGCTAGTGCCCAGGTCAAGAAAAGTCCACTCCTCCATACACCTTCATCGCGTAGTGCTCAATTATTTAAGCACAGGGAACATTTCACTTTTTTACCTAATTAAATAGAAATCAGTTACAGCCTTATTACTCCGTTTCCTTCCGATATTTATTAAAGTGATTATTAGTTATCATGTTCACATGGCAGGATCTATGCTGTGAAGAGAAACTGTAACATTGGGAAAGCATTTAACTTGTCAGGTGAAATAATGGTTTGCAGCAGAAAGTCAGTCTATAGATAAGCGGGGGTTGAACTGAGTAATCGTTAAGTGATACATTGCATCCTACCAACCGGAACTCCGATCCAGTTTCACACGAACCTAATGCATTTTACGAGAGATGCGAACAGACAATGATTTATTACACTGTACAGGAAACTAATATCTGTTTATCGGTTGCGTTATATTCAACGTGTATTCAGCAGTAAGATGAATCGATGGACATATGCTGTTTATTATCTCTGCCAGATCAAATCAGTGATAATATGATAATCCTCATGTTTCATTCTAAGGGCTGATTAAGCCCTACACTGCTGAACTTATCCAATCTTCTCAAAAGGACATTATTATAAGCAATTTGTTACTCAGAATTCAGAATTTCCAAACATACTATTACGAACGCTATGTTTGTGGAAATATTACCTTCAATGATTTTGTGGGTCTCACACATTTCGTCAGTACTGCAAGGTTTTATTTTCACGATTTAAGGGGGTTGTGCGTGAATTATAGACTGGTTTTGGATTGGATGGTTGAATTTATTGACACATGAGACACAGAGCTCGGGGCTATAGGTAATACAGCGTTATTGCTGATCTGCACACATTAGTACTAGGGTTTTCAGTCTTCACTAGTCATATCCTGGCAATGGATTTATAACAATATCACTGTAAATTCAAATCACACGTTAAGTCTTCTTTTCACAAACTAATTCCTTTCTTACCATCAGTCTCCAACTACCAACTCGGAAGTCTCTCAAGCTCATATCCTGGCAGGCTGGCGTCTCGAAACACAGCTCAGTTCTTCTCAACTGAACTCTTCTTTATAGCCACTTTTCACGGACCACGCAGAAAACACAGCCTCTCTACTGTTGAAAAGAAACGCATTTACAGTTCCATTGAACAATACAGCTACTCGATTGTTGCCTGTCCATTCGTTGCCCCGGGAATGTGTTTACTGCTTCGTTGCCCAACAATGAACGTTTATTATGACTTCACTATTCCGGCTTCCGGGTGTCATGTCACAGTATTACTATTTTCGCTGCATAATCTCGATAATGACAGTGTCGTTAAACAACAAGAACAAAAATATATCTTCATAATGCTCAGCTGGTAATTCGGTTATTTTATGAATCTGCCCCCGTTATTGAATTTGTATCACTTAAATAAGCCATGATCTGTTTTAAATTGCTGTTATAGGGTTTGCCTTGTGGGATTACGGAAACTGACGAAAAATTTGTTACCGATCTGTCTTCGAACCGACGATCTTCTTTTCCTTAAGTACATACATACATACAAGAAGAAAGCAGTCTTCTCGGATGTGGCGCCGTGTAGATATTGTGTTAACCGACGTTTCGGAGGAGCCTATCATCTCCATCTTCAAGGTACAAAACAAGACAGCTCTTATACACCTGGGTTTACTCGACTGGACTCAGTCTGTTGCACCTGCTCACGCTGGTTCGCTCGCGGATTTTTTCTTGTCTTCTATCCTGAAGATGGAGGCGATACGTTTCTCCGAAACGTCGGTTAACACAATATCTACACGGCGCCACATTCCAGAAGACTGCTTTCTTCATAGTCACCGCCGTAAAACCTCAAATCTTGCACATACCTACACGTACATCGTCAAAATGCAACGGGAATTCCTAATTCTAGTGGTCACAAGAATTGACCGAGATTCGAAACCAGTACCTCCTGAATAATGTAATGGTCTGAGATGTGACGCCATCTAGTCCAGTAGAAGCTCGCCAAGATTTCAGAGGAACCTACTACCTCCATCCTCAGGTAAACATTATCCCAAAGAAGCTATAAGCAAGCAGCAAGTTGTGCTTGGCTTATTCTTCGCCCCTGAAGATGAAGAGATTACTTTCTATCAAAACTTCAGTTAACTTCTGTCGGTATTATATGGCCGTCAACACAACAAAATCCAGATAAATAAACCAATATTAACTCTATCAATATTTGTTTATTATTTTTTTATTATTACGTTAATATGGTATATTTGGAATTTTTTGTGTTGACGGCCATATAATAATACCACATAGTGGCACACAACAGGTTGCATACGATGAAGAACTTCTATCTGAATGAAAAGAAGTCACCGCTGCGAAGACCTGGCGCATTATCAATATAACAGATTATTGTGACATGTCAACGCATTGCCAGGCAACGGCTCGATTAACACCCCACCATACTCGCATGCAACAATTGGATATAGCTCGTTGCTAGGCAACAGTCAGCGCCCCAATGGACTGGCGAGATAGCTATTAAGTGACTTGTTTTCTGCATGATCTGGGCTAAGCAAAAATAGAGCTGTGTTTTCTGTGTTGTCCTTGCGGTTCCTATATAACGAAAACCTATTTTTAGCTTGGGTCAGTGAAGAGTCCAGTTGGGTTCAACGAGGATGAGAATGCAGCGTGTTGTTAGTGAACTGTGAAGATTAATTAGTACAGATTAGGACAGAGGAGGGCGGATTGATTGAATACGAAATAATAAGATGTGTTCATAGTGATTTAAAGGGCTAATATCTGTGTTGAGATCCGTTGCCAGAAGATGACTAGTGGAAAATGACAATCCTAGTGCGTGTGCATCGGAGAACTATAAACTGTGTAAATCAGCGATTAGCGCCGTGTTGATTGTAATTAAGAGACAGAGCGCAACCGAAGGGCTAATAAATCCAATCATCTGAAATAGAACCCTACTTGTGACATTATTTATCTGTTATTGACATGTTAATATTGCGTAAGAGAAGCACTACGAATTTGGCCTATAGAATGTTATTGGGTATAATGCAACGTATAATTCTGTTCCTCAAAATGAAGAATGTATTACACAAAGGTAACGATTGAATCGCGTGAAAATTTTCCTGTGATTTTTTAAATACAGGAAAACGTTACTTCTAAGATTAAGTGTTCGCAGACATGTAAGGGTCGCTTCTTTACTTCCTTACTGCACGAAAGTTGCTCCGGTTTGTAAGCTCAGTGTTCATGTAGGCCTATTAGAGATAGTATTGATTGCCTATCCTCTCTCATAAATTCTTAGAGCGTTTTATTCTTGTACAAAAAAGGTACACGAATTTGTATTCAATAATTTAGCTTTACTAGTGCGGAAGATACATATGAAATTGGAAGGGGAACGATTTATTTCGTATCTGCATTCTTCCCCGCCTTCTCCCTTTCTTTCATACCTTTATCTCCTTCACTCATTTTTCTTTAAATCAGTGAAGTAATTTACAGCTTTAACCTTTAGATGGCACAGTTTCGATATTAGAACTGCTGTTTGTGTAAGTACGTGAGAAATATTACGGCGTGAGAAAAGCACAGCATACACACACAGTCAGCTAACACATATACAGGGTGTCCCAGGAGGAATGTGCCAAACTTCGGGAGGGTGTTCCTTATGTTAAAGTATGCCGATATAACCCAAAACACCTATGTCCAAAGTTGAACGGTTACGGAGATAATGGCCAGAGAAGTGTCAAACTTTGACCGGGGTTACACACTTGTTGATTACAAAATACATATTAAAACTGGCAGGAATATGTGGATTCTGTAATGTTAATAATGTACGTAACATCAAACTAACTTGTGAGTGACGGAAAGCCATAAAAGTGAAGTACAAAATACTCGCTCGCATGTCATAATTGTCCTTAGGTTTCCAAGCAGTATACATAACACATGACTGGCGAGCGATGACGTAACGTGCTGACTGCGCGTTCTGGTATGAGCCAACTACATAAGCACGGCTAGGGAGTATCACAAACCCTCTGTGCCCTTGTGTACACACAGATTCTCTGAAACTGAAACTCATTCATTTTCAGCAGAAATTGAAATATTGTTCCTGTATTTCGTTTTATTTCTTTCATTCCAGTTTTGATTCAAATGCTTGATAAGTACAGAAATTCATTACTTTGCAACCACTAATTATAGCTCTTTGTAACTCTTGCGTGCTGTCGGAACTCGGGTTCAGCTTTACCTTTCATATGTGTTCGGAATTTGGTCCCTCACTTTGAGAAACAAAAGCAGAACGCTTATGATTTTTTATGATTTATTTAAGGACGCTGTCAGGAATTTAAACTCTGTAGTGTCTAGCGATTATAAAATATTCGACTTTTAAAAAGGAGCATGTTTTCTTGATTAATTAGTAGTTAGAACTCTTCAAGATTAAGCCTGTGCTTCAGAGTCAGTTCTAAGTGAGTGTGGTTTAATTTTCATGGCTTCAAGTGAATACGTTTTATTCTGAGTGTCAAGCATCACGGGAGTTCGCGTCACTGAAGAGTATATATATTTCTCTGAAAGACATTTCCTCAAATTTATATTTATTTAAGAAAATATGGCTAGAAATTTATTTAGACTTCACTGCAAAATGCTAAAGTATTGGTTTGTTTTGAAATCTAATTTAGAGCTACGTTGATCGAGAAATGTAATCCAAGGGTTTATATTTGATAAGTAAATTATACGTCCATAGAGACTTTGACAGCTGTGTGTATATATTATATATACATAGAAAACACATCTTTTCAGAATATTAATAATAATAATGTGTATGTTATTGCACAAAAACTCTTACGCTCTTGGCACACTAACCATGCCCTAAGCACAAAATTAATCATACTTGTTGTACTCAAAATTTAAAAATTGAAAAGTTAAACAACTGAAATTTAAAAAGTTAAAAATAAGAGGTGGTGCGTTATGTCGGCTCTCTTAATGCCGCATATTTCTTTGTAGAATGGTACGTGCAGTTGCGTCTCTCTTGTCCGCAGCACATGGTTAGTGTCACCATAATGAAACCGTTTGTCTGCAACAAAGTACGCACCTGACGATGGTCCTTGTGAGACCGAAACATATGGGAGAAGGACTTGAAACAGGAGTGGTTGAACCAGGAACCGAACAGGGAATGCACATAAATATATTGTTACATGACGCCTGAAGCCTGGAATAGTGAAGTCAGAAAAGACGACAGTTGCTAGGTAACAGATGGCTAACACATTCCGGATATTACGCTGTCAGCGAATACGCGCCCGTTTCTGGGCAGCAGATTTGGTTACCACGGTAGTTATAAGTGTATCCGATACAACGTATGAGACAAACACAGAACTGGGACCCTCAGAGGCAGTGTTTTGTATTCGGTACTCACGAAGCTATGAAGGGAGGTCCGACTGGACCAGAACACATCCCCTCATCAAAGAGTATGTCACATAAGGACTATTACGGCAAGTGTTCAATTTGAAAATAAAAAAAAATCCGGCCGTGAGTCTCAAGGGGCTTGGCGCCAAGACGAACTGATTGGCGATAAACCGCCAGTCGTAAAGTGACTCTGACTCCGACAGAACACATAGAGCAGTTCGAGAGAGATATTTATGAGTGAGGAGTCAGTCGAAGGGAATTCAGTAGGCAGCTGAATAGTTAAAATGGTAACAGACGTTGAAGATGTTATTTCATATGTTATAGTTACAGTAATCTTGAGAGTGTTATAATCATGGCCCGGATTTTGATGACATGTCATTTTTTGAAGAAAGCAGTCTTCTGGGATTTGGCACCGTGTATATGTGGTGTTAACCGACGTTTCGGAGGAACGTCGGTTAACACCACATATACACGGTGCCAAATCCCAGAAGACTGCTTTCTTCATAGTCACCGCCGTGAAAGCCTCAAATCTTACATGTCATTTTTTGTTCCTTGTATCCTATGCGATGCTCTTAAATATATAAAACTCGGATATAAGCTGCTGGTTACAGAAATGTAAATTTTATAGTTAATTTTTTGCCATTTTTTTGACATTTATATGTTTAAGTTCATTTTTTTTTTCATTTGGGGGGTAATTTTTTGGTAAATTTTTGAACTTTTAAGGGTATATATTGTCATTTTTTGACCATTTTAGGGAATTTTTCTTAATATTGTCGCGTATCGGGCGTATATCGCGACGAATAAATTCACGATGTATTTGATGTAGCGAATTTTATTTCACATCCGCTCTCACAATCACCCAAATTACAGATTCACGATTACTGCTATCTACAGTATCACAATTAGTACACTGAAAAATGCCACAATACAACTGAAGTCGCCGACTGCTGCAGTAGAACTCTGGTAGCCACATTAGAACTGTCTCGTACCAGCTGTGCAGCTCACTTATATAGCTGCAGTGCTTGCCGGTTGCGTAATGAGTGCCACGTCATCCTGTTACGTCACCGCTGTTGATTCGCCTTGCATAGTTACCCGGTCTCACTGACTCGTAGGTAGCTCCAGGACTAACTGTCTGACTCAGTACAACTGACTGTGAATAGCCTTCGCTGCTCCTTATGTAGCCTTGATCGGACAATTGTCGTCTGGTGCCTTGTTGCTAGCCACGCTGTCCGGAAGTAACCGCTGTTACTACTTGGTGACGTCACCGCTGTTGACTCGCGTTGCCTAGCGACCAGGATGCTAGGACTCGGCTAACATCGGCTCACTTCGGCTTCGCTCGGCGCATCACGGCTGGCGGGGGGTGGGGGAGGGGCGTCATCCATAGCTCAGCATGTCACAATATGTTTTCTGAAATGTGTCTAACATGGAAGCGAAGTGTTCTTTCTTTTCTCCTTTAGGTCATTATTCTGGATTTTTTCGGCCATTTTATACATCGGTTTTTAAATATTTTCAGGTCATCAAAATCCGGGGCCTGGTTATAATTATTTGCACTTACGACTCTTGAGCATCCAATAAATCGATTCGGTAATCCAAACACCGTCTACAAATCACTAATACACGTGTATTTTAGTGTACATATATCAAGTGATAATTCGGAAGTAGTAGAGATGCATCTACTCATTTTGTTGAACACCATGGGCCTATACTCCAGAATGTCCTTGCTGCTGAACATTGAATTATGAGTTTCTCTCGTGGGTGAAGATTCAGATACTGGTCTTCCAGATAATAACAATATTTGGTGGCGTAGGTGACAATTTTTCGTAAGAAGAACGTGCTTCTATCTTCAGAGTTGATGATAGAGACAGGAGGTTCGTGCTAGACTCTGGTAACCACCTGAAAGCTAATAAAATTAAATACTTCTATATTCCCAGTGATTCAGTTTAGGACAGATATTTTAAAAAACCTGATTTATTAATGTAACTGTAGGTGTATTTGCATATTTATTATACCGAATATGCGGGTATAGAAATTGTTTTTTTTTTGTAAAGGAATTTAATAATTTCTTTATCACACTAATGCCTGTGATTTCTTGCTTTGCTTTGCTTTATTCTTTTTAATATACTCCACTAAATGTATAAATGGTTACTGAAGCATATTAATTATATTCCATGCAAAAGCTTGCAGAAGTATGTTCAGTGAACTGTACATTTCTCCAGTATGCCTCACTTACATTAACATACTGACGTAGTTCCAGAAACATTGCCTGGTAAAACAAAATCTTTGTCTTTTATTTCTATCTAACTTATATATCAGTTATATACTTACAATGTAGTACATTTCTGGTATATAACAAATTGTCCATTGAGATATGTACAGGTAATTAAATGGGCATTACAGTAATTTAAGGATGGTCAAATCATCAATACATAAATCTACGGTACACGGTGTTTGAAAAATTTATACTTACCAGATGTCGCGAAATATTTTGATTTTGTAGAGGCTAGAAGTTCATCATCATGTTCACAAAAGTCCGCTGTTGAACTGTATCCTAAACGCTTTTGCCAAGTCCTACTCTTCACCTTTCCTAGTCATGGTACAGTGCTGTAATAAAGAAATGAGCAGGTTGCGAATTATTGGTTTCTGTTGCACTTTTGGCGCCGTGCAGTGTAAACACACGTTGCACCCCAGAATGTAAGAGCTGTGACATGTCATTATACTTCTAGTATATTGATGAAGTGGAGAATATTTCCTTTTGCATTTATTTCTCTTAATTTCTGTAGTACATGCCGATCACAGTGGCCGCGCGGTCAAAGACATGAAATGTCATCATGAAGATACTATAAAGAAAACCACAGAAACTTTAATTAACGCTGGTAGGGAAGTTTGTCTAGAAGAAAACACAGAGAAAACTGAGTATATGTTGCTGTCTCGTCACCAAAATGTTGGGAGAAATTATGATAAAATTTAGGTAACAGAAGTAAGATTTGAGGCTTTCACGGCGGTGACTATGAAGAAAGCAGTCTTCTGGGATTTTGCACCGTGTATATGTGGTGTTAACCGACGTTTCGGAGGAACGTATAGCCTCCATCTTCAGGGTAGAAGAAAAAATATAAGAATCTGCTTGCAGATTTCATATATTTTTCTTCTACCCTGAAGATGGAGGCGATACGTTCCTCCGAAACGTCGGTTAACACCACATATACAAGGTGCCAAATCCCAGAAGACTGCTTTCTTCATAGGTAACAGATGTTTTGAAAATGTGGCACAGTTCAGATATTTGGGAACGACCATAAGAAATGAACACCAGATTAAGGAGGGAATTAAAAGAAGATAGAATTCGGGTAATGCTTCTTACCATTCAGTCCAGAACCTTTTGTCTTCTCCTCTGCTGTCTAAAGCATAAAAATAGGGATACACAAAACTACGTGTATAATATTGAGTATTGAGTATTGATATGAGTTAGAAGCAATTATGTATGAAAAGTCTGTTATGTGATCTATCCATCCATTCATCTATCCATCTCTCTGTCTGTCTACCTATCTATAGCTCTACAGCTCTTTGCTAGGTCTTGGCAGCTTTTTCCGCTTCTTAATCTATACACAGTCGGTAGGACTCCTGGGAGGGCAGATCAGCCAGTCACAAGGCCGCTACCCACACACAGAACAACACAAACACAGAATAAAGGCACACATGCATGCGGACCTCGAGTGGGATTCGAACCCACGATCCCACTGTTCGAGCTGGCGAAGGTGGTTCATGCCGCTGTGATCTGCTGTTATCTAAGCTAACGAAATGAAAAGCGGTCACAGGCTGGATCCGGCCCACGGTCCGTAGTTAGTACATCTC
>NW_019725428.1:45768-62685 GCF_002891405.2 Cryptotermes secundus
AGAACAGACCGTTGCATAAGAAGTAACAATAGCGATACTGTAATTCCAACAGTGAGCCGTTGTATCGAGAACATCGAATCTCCACGGTTACGAGAATACGCGAAGGTTCCCACAGAGACAACGCGATAACAATGGGTTATTGCGTAGGAAACGCGGAGCCAACAAAGCGACGTTTCCACTGTTATAACAAAGGGTTCGTTGCCTAACAGCGGGCAAGGTTATAAATAGCCCAGCTTCGACACGAAGCCTTGAGTCTCGGAAGAGCCAGCTAAGAAGCGAGCCGTCATCAAGCCTCCGGAGAAGAGAGTCTCGGGCCAGCCTTCGGAGAAGAGAGTCCAGTGTCTCGCCGAGTATTGTGAGCAGTGATTGTAACACTGCAAGTGTGATGATTGTAAAGTGTGTGTAAGGCGAGCTGTAAGAATAAATTCGCTATATCAAAGGACGGCGTGAACTTATTTGTCGCGTTATACGCCCCATTACGTGACAATATATACACGTATATATAAAACAGCGAAGGTCTAACAGAGGTAAAATCGCAGCATTGGCTGGAGGGACTATTCTCACCCTCCTTTTTTTTTTCTTGTTTGTTGCTAGTGGGGTGGGACTAAGTCCCTTGTACTGCGGCCACTTCTGGCCTATTGTACCAGCCCCAGATGATAGGTGAGGGTGATTGTGGAGCAATGTTGGAATGAAGATTGGCAGGGGAAACCGAAGTACTCGGAGAAAACCTGCCCCAGCGCCACTTTGTCCACTACAAATCCCACTTGACCAGACCCGGGATCGAACCCGGGCCGCCGCGGTGGGAAGCCAGCGAGTAACCGCTTGAGCTATGGCGCGGCCTAACCTGCTCCTTACTTTTGTTACAAATTATAGTCTTATTGTTCATTTCCTGAAAACGTTCATCAAAAGAAAGGATTACAGCGAAGTCTAGGGCTTATGAAGTTTATTTTAACGTTAATAATAGGCCCGGAGTAGCAGAGATGTATGTCTCACACCTGATGAGGCTACTGTTCTTATCATTGTAACATATGGCGGCTCGTCCGCCATCGAGGTTTTCTTGGAGGGGAACGATGTAACGGAATACATCATGCTTGCTTGTCCCCTCGCCGACAGACTTAGATGAATATAGGGACTTGCATATTCTGCATCTTCTGGGCACGATTTTGCATGCTGACCACGAGACAGAGAAGACGTGACAGTAACTGATAAATGCTCTACAGCTGAACATGGCAATGCCATACGGCAGTCGTACCGAGCGGCTCGGTGTAGAGGTGACGCTGTCGTATTCGGGCGGTACACGGTTCAAATCTTGGTCACAACACCGATCCTCTCTAAGTTCTTTCCTCTTTTCTCTCATAATGTCCAGAGAAATTACGTCATAATATGTAGCGTAGGCCACGACCAATTCCTTCCATGTATTTCCCAGTTCATCGGTCAATATTGCGGGAGCTCATAGTATCGGTCATTCTAAACAAGTGGATGTATATGTACATATGTCCTATTCCGAACGGTTTCCGAGATAGAGCTGTTTCACTGTGCTGTACACTGAGCAGACGGGCAACATGCCTTGTCCCCATTAAAGTTACAAAGTGCATTGATGTTGATGGTGGAATTTTCGAAAATATATTGTACTAGGTAAACTGTACCAACTTTGTCACTTGAACAATAAATACCAGTGTCAGAAACTGTACGTAATATCTCTTTCTTATCAATAATTTTGGAACTGTACGGTGGAAACCGAAATGGAACACACGTACGTAAGAAAGCTTTTGCTTAGAACGGCCAATACTATGACCTCCCAGAATATTGACCTTTCCTCCTGGGACATACTAAATAGTCTCAGCTAGTCTGGGAGAAATCAGCACTCGTTGCAGCTGATTTCGACCTCCAGATTTTCTGTACGAAAAGCTAGTGACATATTTCTAACGCAAGATTCACAGAATTTATTACGACAGTTGTGTGGTGTTACACATTACGGGATTAATATTTAGAAAACCGTATATAATAAAGTCATTAACTAGAGCAGACAATAATAGCCGTTTAACAAATTAATTTTTTTCTTTTTCTAATTCCTCTGAGAAACAGAAAAATAAAAGCAATAAGTTAAAATTTTGTAGTAAACATCTCTTAAAAGTTGACATTATGTAAACCATAAATATTATCACGTGTAGGGGGTTGTGCGTAACTTAAAAGACGAGGTTGGATTGGATTTATTGACACCTTACACTCCACTCTGAACTAAAGGCAATTACAGCGATGTCGCTGATATACACATTTTATAATTCACTGAGACACTTCAAAACACACATGAAATCTTCTTTGCACAGCCTAATTCCTTTCTTGTCATTTATTCTCAATCACCTTCGGCTGCCATCTCCAGAACTCGACCCAGTTCTCTATAAAACTTCTCAAATGGGCTTTTTTATAACCACATTTCGCGGACTACGCAGGAAACACAGTATCTCTATTGTATGAAAGGAGTGTTTATAGCGCCGTTGCGTAGCAGCGGAGGTTACTCAACTGTCTTCTGCGTATTCGTTGCAGCGGGAATGTTTTTACCGAGTCGTTGCCTAACAATGGATATCTATTCTCACTTCACTCTTCCGGCTTTCGAAAGTCATGTCACAATAATTTAAAAGCCGAGATAGTTTGGTCGTCATAGCAACTGAGACACAGGCCGGGCTTAGGAGGGTATAGAGATGGATTTCCTTTAGAGACGAGAGATTCTTCTCTTCGCCACGTCCAGTCCGACTTTGGGGATAATATATCCTTTTATCCAGCATTTCCGGGCGTTCAAGCTGTCGGAGGGTGAAGTTCACCGCTCACCTCCACCTGATGACCGAGTTTAGCTAGGCTAGCCGTTACGTAACATGAAGGCCACGGGTTCTGGTAGCATGATCAGAGCTCTTTGTAGGGCCCCTAGAATATCAGGAGTGCACAACTGACCCAGCAGTTATATGAGTGCTTGGGGCAGTTCTCCCCTCCAAATCAATACTAACGTCAGTACTACTTCCATTTAGTGCCAAAGTTCCAATTTCGTGGAGCTCTAACACCACTGCGTCAAAGTTTCATGGCGTGATGCTTCATTAAGCACAGTGACGACTTTACCTTTGCCATATTTCCGAGGGCTACGAGGTAGCGTAGTTGGTTGAGGCACTGTGCTACAAGCCGGAAGGTCGTGGTTTCGATTCTTTATCAGATCTTTGGATTCTTTAAATTTGCCTAATCCTTCCAACCCCACTATGAGCCTGGGGTCGACTCAGCCTCTAACAGAAATGAGTACCAGGGCTCTTTCTGGGGGTAAAGGGCGATAGGCACGTAAGGCTGACTACCTTACTGCCATCTGTGAGTCGATTGCCTAGAAAATGTGGGAACCTCAACGGGTCACAACCCTATGGGCTTCCACGGTCTGTTGTAGGGATGACTGTACTTTTCTTAACCGTATTTTCGAAATTTAATGTATGGCTGGATTTGGAAAGGTTATGCCTTATTGTTATGACATCACGGTTGGTAAAACTATATTAAGTAAAAGTCCACAACTCTCCATGGCCTGTAGCCTGCAAGCAAACTATACCAACCGAGCGACCGCCGTTTGTCGGCGAATTTGATGGCAACTTTAGCGGATAGAGGGTGTCGCGTGGTCAGCTCAACGATTCACCACGGCAGTTAATTTCGGTTTTCTAGATCGGAGCCACTATTTCCTTGAAATAGCTACTCAATTATCCTCGCAAGACTGATTGGACCCTGTTCCACACCCACTACGTCTCACAAAATCTGGTAGCGCCTGGATTCGAACCAGGACCTCTGGATCTGTAGCCAGGAACTCTGACCACTAGGCCACAGAGGCTCCATCTTCAGGCTAGAAAAATCAGTGAGCGAGGAAACAGCTTAAGAAGGTAGCTGATTTTAAGTCCTTCTGAAAAACAAAAGTCTAGACAACGGAAAATGTTCAGTATAGTTTTGCGTGTTAGTTTACTGCGATAGTAGGGTGATTCTGTTTTGTGTCAACGTATCCCACCAGACATTAGTTCCATCTGTTTTATGTCTGCCCTCCGTGAAGCACCCATCTGTCCACCTGTACCGTATGTAAATTTGGCTGTCACGCACTTAGCCAGAAGCATCTCTATCAGGATGTGTGGTGCACTGACACACGTCCTGTCTTCAAACAAAATACGCATGAGGAAACACAGAATTCTCTTCTCTGTGCACTTCATTTAAAATGTAAAGGCACAAACGTTCCTTCAGGCTTTCACCCATTGCAGATAGAGACAATTTACATTTTGGTCGTACGGTTTCGTAACACTTTGGATTTACACTCTAAAGACAAGGAATCATTTGATAAATATAATTAAATATTATAAATTAATTTTACTGTTTTCAATATTCAGCCGATCACAGTGGCTGCGAGGTCTAGGGCATGAACCGTCTTCGCTCGCTCGAACAATAGAATCGTGGGTTCGAATTCCACTCGAGGCATATATGTCTGTTTACATTTAATCTGCGTTTGTGTTGTACTGTGTGTAGGTAGCGGCCTTGCGACGGGCTGATCCCCCGTCCAAGGAGTCCTACTGACTTTATAGATTAATAAACTGAAAAAGCGGCCAAGGTCCACAAGGGTTGTAGAGCCATAGATAGATAAATAGATAGATACGCAGGTAGGTAGGGCGGGTAAACAGATAGATAGGTAGGTAGGATTTTCTTAAATATACATCCGTGTAAATACTGTAATGCATAAAGTGGTAAACAGATCTGTCTTAGTTGGGTAATGCACCAATCTCACGATTTCGCACGATTACCATGTTGTTAATATTGATGAAGACATAATGCCACCCTGAGGCCAGTGAGATGTTCTTCGTACCATAATTCAAGGAATAAAGCAATCACTTGATAACTGTCATGTGATTGACCGTGATGGCATATCCAGACACACGAACGTGTGAATCATTTAACATATCCTGAGGGAAAGAGTTCTTTTGATATGTTTAAGAGACGACTCGATCTCTCTGGAAGCGACATCGAAGTGCTGACATTAAATTCAGTGTACAGACATTGCGGGCATGATGGCAAATCTGATGTTGCAACTCCAGCAGAAGTACGTAAGAGACGTAAATTATGGATGAATTCTCGTCGGAATCTTCAATGCCAGTGGAGCCTCTAAGTTTTCAGCTTAATTTATTTATTTATTGGTTGGAGATTATATAGGGCAATAAATAGATGAGATAATGATTAGCTCCATTTATCACATTTTTCGCTTCAGATGCACCATTCAGCACGGAATCTGATATGAACTCAGTTAATTTGTCCACATTAAAAATGCATTGTTTCCGTCGTTGTCAGTATTGTAATATCTGAACGTACAATTGACGGCTGTTCATAATGATTTGCAGGATCCTGTTGCACGTCAACAACAATTTTCGAAGCACCTGATGATAAACATATCGGTCGAAATATGTAGTGCACCACTCTCACTCACTCATGGAGCTGATCCCTTCTTGAGGAGCTTCCAATTCTGCAGCTACTCAAGAAATTCCCAGCATTTTATGGAACCCGAAGGTTCATTACGTTGCTCACAAGAGCCGTCCACTGGTGCCTATCCTGAGCGACATCAATCCAATCCATACCATCCAATCCTATCTCTCTAAGATCCATTTTAATATTGTCCACCAACCTACGTTTTGGTCTTCCCAGTGGTCTCTTGCCTTCTGGCTTTCCCACCAATATGTTATATGCATTCCTCCCCCATTCGTAATACATGCCTTGCCCATCTCATCCTCTTTGACTTGATCATTCTAATTATACTTGGAGAAGAGTACAAGTTATGAAGTTCCTCATTATGCAGTTTTCTCCTCATTATGCAATTTTCTCCAAACCTCCTGTCACTTCACCTCTCTTCGGTCCAAATATTCTCCTCAACATCCTGTTCTGAAACACCCTCATTCTATGTTCCTCCCTTAATGTCAGAGACCATGTTTCAGACCCATACAGAACCACAGGCAAAATTATAATTTTATATGTTCTAATTGTTATGTTTTAGACAGCAGATGAGGAGACAAAAGGTTTTTGACTGAATGGTAGCAAGCATTGCCCGAGTTAAATCTCATTTAATTTCTTCTTGGATCGGTTTTTCATTTCTTGTGGTCTTTCTCGAATATCTGAACTGTGCCACATTTTCAAATCATCTGTTACTTATCTTTATGTCATGATCTTTCCCTGCATTCTGGTGACGAGACAACAACATATACTTAGTTTTCTCTGTGATTACTTCTATATCAATTTGATGATAACTATATCGATCGATATATGTAGTGCACCATTGATGGTAAAAAGTAATTTTAAATTTCAAGTGAGTTTTAAGATTTTACCAAGAGTTTGCACGTGAGTCGCTGACTAAGAAGTGAAAATAACTGACTCAATCTTGGAGAGCCTTAAGACTCTAATGGTTGGCCAGCTAATCATGAAATTTCCTGCGTTTTATGGAACCGAAAGATTCGTTTCCATGCTTATAAGAGCCTGTCATTTGTCCTTATCGTAAGCCAGATGAATCCTTTGTATATCCCACCGATCTATTTCATTAAGATCATTTGAATATCTGTCTTCCGTCCGTTTCTTCTTATCTTCTTTCCCATACGTCCTACATGCTCTGCCCATCTCATCCTGGGCGACTTGTTCATCCTAATAATATCTAACGAACTCTGCAAATTGTGTGTTCTTATCTAAATGTATGAACTCAAGATAAACACTCATAAGGACCCACAAATTTATTGTTCTGTAAACGTTAACTTGTACCGTCATACTTCACTTGCTCGGAAGCCGGGATCGTGGCTTCGAATACCACACAAGGTATGGATGTTTGGTATATGTGTGTGCGTTTATTTTGTGTTTAGGTAGAGACATTGCGACGAGCTGATCACTCATCTAAGGTGTCATACCGTCTATAAAATTATCATGAAACTGTAGAGGCTGTAGATCCAGTGAAAGAAAGGTGAATGCCTAAAGGTATATTTCCTTGCCTGTTTGCTACTAATTTTTACCTTAAAGTCACGAGTTCTTTTTCTTGCGACTCAGCAGTTTTGCTTCTGTTGTATCGTTAGTTTCATGAGCAGTATTTCTTACCCCACACTTTTAAGTTAAAAATATATTTTTACTTATTTTTCTAGAAATTAGCTCTTTCTCGTTCAGATGGCTAATCATTCCTGAACAATGAGGTGTACAACGGACTTCAAAAAGAGTGGCACAACTCCATTATTTGTTGTCAGTGCTAACGTTGATGTATATGTACAAGCTTTAACACAACACCACCAAAAACAGCGAACATGTTTTGGAGGAGCTATTCATTTAGGAAATGTCAGATGAGGAATTCACGTGCAGACCACAACGTATATATAACTTGACTACTTCCACTGGTAAATATGTTACGAGCTAGAGATAAAGAGCGCCATAGGACGGGGTTTCTCCAAGTTTTCCGCCTGTCTACACACTAACATATAGTTCCCAATCCCACAATACACAAAATTATGTATTATTATAAATGACTTTCAGTTTGGTATTTGTATGAAAGCGTGCATAAATAAATATACTTGATGTCTAATATTTGAGGTTTTAACGGCCGTGAAGATTCATATTGAGTTTCGTTTCATTTAGGAAACCACAGACCCTTTTAGACGATTAGAGTCTTTCTGTAGTAAAAAAACTACTTTCACATTCAGAGTAGAAATGTAGGCGTTCCTCTCGCAGTATCTCTAACTATCTAAGCTACCAAGCTGTACAGCGTCATGACAAAGAGAAATAATAAAAATCTTTATATGTCTTTTTATACTTCTCTACAATTTTCATTTATACAGCATATATATAGTTCTTCAATTTATTGATGTTGTTTATGGTTTATTGTACCAGACTGTCTTTATCTAGAATAACTAAGCCGTTAGATGATAGCAAGTTTGCTGAATGATGAACTGAAAGTATTAGGAAGGACGCAGTCTAAGTAAAATCGAGGTACTCTCCCGAAAATTGCATGGAGTACCAAATGAAGGTCACGAAAATCCTCAAATTCAATAACCGATGTTCCGACCGAGTTTCAAACCAAGCCTCTCCTGGATACAAGATTAGAGCGTTATCAATATACAAACGTACTCAGTCTCTAATTTATTATGTTAATAATATTATTTGTTATGGAGCGATACGAACCAAAATTTTGTTCTACCTGCAACAATTACTTTAGACTACATTACCAAATTTCATTGAAATCAGTTCAGTAGTCTTTAACATGAACTGTACGGCCGGAATGGCACACAGACCTTTTGAATTATGAGTTCATTTATTCCGTGAATTTTTAGTTATGTAATAATTATTAATTAAATCAGAGGAAACTGCATAATGAGGAACTTCATAAATTGTACTGTCGCCTAATATAATTAGGAAGGATAAGATGGGCAGGGTATGTAGCACGACTGGGGAGAAGCGGAATGCATGTAGGATATTGGTGGGAAAGCCAGATACTCCCTAACTTTGCCACCACCAGGTACAGATCAGTATCACAATCTGCTGCCCTGAACATCGGACATCAGGTACACTTGAGTACCGTCTGCTATCTCTCAAAATATGGTCAGTCTGACTGTGATTCTGTCCGTCAGGAGATGTCCATTATAATGATGAACTTAAAAATGTGAGAGCATTGTGCTTTTGACAGTCAGATGTTTGGATGTGGTAAAGTTTACTATTCTAACTCCATTATTGTAACTAATTTCACGCAAAATCTCATTCCCAGTTTTTAGTTTGAAAATTTTCTCCCTACCTACGTATAACATTACATTTATTTAATTATCTCGAGAAACGTAAAACCTAAGGAAAATTGTTCTGGGTATAAAATTCGTGTTTCATTTTTCTCTTCAGTGCTTCTTGAAAAAAAAATTCTCTTATGTAAGATTTGAGGTTTTCACAGCGGTGACTGTGAAGAATGCCGTCTTCTGGAATGTGGCACTGTGTAGATCTTGTGTGAACCGACGTTTCGGAGGAACGTATCGCCTTCATCTTCAGGGTATAAAAATCCACGAACGAGGAACCAGCATGAGCAAGTGGCTGCAGACTGCAGTCTCGAATTATAACGTTCGTATGCGTGAATACACGGACAGATGGACTGACGGACTGAATGAATTACAGATGCTCCACAGGGTTGCTTTCTCGCCTGATAAAAGTGATTGGAATATGGGTTAGAACCTTATTTGTAAATTCTACAGACATTTTGCAGATGGCTGTAACAATTCTAGCTACAAAAAGATCGGTAGCAGTCTGAGTTTGCCGCAATTTTCTGCAAGTTTCTTGCTTTCCATATTCTTGTACCCTGAAGATGGAGATGATATGTTCCCCCGAAACCTCTTTTGACTTAAATGGTCTACACTATGTTATATCACAGAAATCTTAGTAACCAGAACAATTCCATATTCTTGTACCCTGAAGATGGAGATGATATATTCCCCCGAAACTTCTTTTGATTTACAACGGTCTACACTATGTTATCTTAGTAACCAGCGCTGCAATAACCTCAGATCCCACATTGCAATGAGTCTAGTAACATTTTCCTTATGAGACAGATGAACACAAAGTACACAGACATAAATGCTTTATTTCCGAGGCATTACTATGTTAGAGTAACATTTTTATATTCAGAATATAAAATTAATCCGTTCCATTTCTGTAGGAAAATGAGTTTTCAGTCTCAGCCTCTTTGATCTCTGAACTATCCGGGTCGCGAATTTGATTATGTAAACGCAATGTCAGCACAGGGGAGAGAAAATGTTCTGTTGGCACACTAAACTATAAACTTGGCAACTGAGGAGTCCTCTTCGCTTCTGGCTGCCGTGCATTTCCTTCTCTCTCGAGTGCTGAATCCGAGTAAGTTTGGAACTGAGTCGCTCTAGCGTTAGTCCGGTACACAGTGAAATCTACACGAGGTTCTGTGATAAGCACGCTGTCATTATTAACGAAATTAGCATGAACTTCAAGAAGAGTACCATTACGAGATTAATAATTACAGTTTAAAACAAGGCAAGAGTTTCAAGAAGACTTAAAAAATACACGTCTGCTTTTATCGAGAGTTAAATAGTTATCAGTAAAGTGGTTACCTACGGGTTGTGTGTCAGTAGTTGGAATCACATCAGACAGATGTATTTTCGTCTCCACACTCAGACTAACTTCAGACATTGTTCTCACGAATGTTTTGTTTCAGACACTGAGGGATACGATTAAAAATATTGAGGCTGGAAGCCATTATCACTGATCATGAACGTAACCAATAATTCGCGAAATTCTTTGGTGAAATGTATTAATTATTTCCTGCTAACATACATGTATATTTTCACGTATTAGTTACAAGACACGAGGTGTGGGTGGGTAACTGGATTTATTGAACTCTTATAAGCTCGCAACACAAAGGATTATAACACCTTTACTAATCTACACAATTTACAAATCACTAGAGTACACGCTGAGTCTCACTCTGTTATAGTCTTTACTGGTCGTTACTAGGTAGCGGCATCTAATAATGCAACTGCCGACTCCGTCCTCTGACTCACCACTAACTTTTCCTGATTGTTGTCGTTATAAACCTTTAGAGCGTTTCACACAGAAAAAGTCACTTATAAGAATTCTTCCATTGTTCAATGACGAGTTAAACGAGCTGTTACCTAGCAATGGACCGGACATTGTTGACGCGGCAGCGTGTTTTTATGGGCTTGGAAAGTGTTTACCGATCGTTGCCTAGAAATAGACAAATTTTATGGGCCCCCTATTCCGGCTTTCAGCCGTCATGTCACAATAGCATTACAACAAAAATACATTAACAGAAGAACGTATGACATCTAATTTTCTTCAGCTCTTTAAATGTAAATAATGAAAATAATAATAACTCTACCCTCTAGCACTCCATTGGCTCGAACCGAGGCTTGTGTACAGGCCTAGATGCGACGCTCTTAATATTACGTCGCATCACAACATTATAGTGTGGACAGAGATGGTCCTTGAAACGCCGGTAATGTTTAACCAGTTTACACTGCCGATGGCAGAGAGCAAGTTTTGTCATTAAGAACTTTAGTTTAATAAGTATACTACTAGTTTCTGTGATCTGCATTACAACAGCTATATTTGCAATAAATTTGTTAGAAATAACACCAGACTTTGGTATCACTGTTATGTTTGCAAATATACATAATGAAATAATTTTTGCAGCGTAATACAAAGGAATGTTTACAATCTCCACAGGAATAATTGAAGTGTACATACTTATCTCATTTGTATTTTTATTTACCAGTGAACGGCGGAGAGAAATATGTGGAAGGAAGTATTAGTTGCATAATTCAGGGAATTATTCCATCATTTACATGGAGCAACTGACAAAAAACACGAAAACCTCAGCCCGGTTAATAGCTGTCTCGACCGAAATTCGAACAGGATACCTCCTTAATAAAATCGTTAGTGCTTGGATCGGCTTTGTGGTTGTACCTATTTCCAAATATGTAGTTTACATTTTACAAAAAGAATTTTAACGATGCTTCATATGTCTGAGGCGATTTCTTACCACATACATTTTCATTAAGCGGTAATAGTGTCGCTCATATCTCAAAAGTTCGCATGACCATCACGTGGTTTTCCTCGGTCTCGTGAAGAAAATTGTAGGATTATACCTCGATTGGGTCATGACTCCTTCCTTCCACGTCCTACCCAAATCGTTGTACGGATAGAAACATCATTAGTGATTGATAAATTCGAAACGATTTCAAAAGACGCAACAGTGGGCTATATATAGGTACAGATAAAAATTTGTTTCTATGCGTAATTACGTAATTAAGCACCACTCCACAAAGACGTATAGGGGAGTGAATTTATAGCTCCACCTCGGCACTGGATGGAGGTGAATGGTTAGCTTCAAAACCCTGTCGCTTTACCACCAGGAAAGGAGCCCACAGTACCCATCATACAGAAGGCTCATTGGGCCTCAGAAGCGGTCTGGGTATTGTGGAGAAAAGTAATACCTTGCCCTTGCCGGGAATCGAACCTCGACCATCAAATCTGTAGCCCGTTGCTATACTGACTGAGCTATCCCGGATGTCGGGATTGTGGCCTAGTCGAGGTAGTATAAAAATATAATTATTTATCAAATGAGAGGCTGAGGAATACAACGTAAACTCCGTTCAGGAAAGCTGATTTCCCGACTACGATTAGAACTAAGAACTTTCGAAGTAAAATTTGTAGAGCCTCAACTGTAAACTGTCCGTTTCGGCCAAGGAAGAAGTTGGTGTGTTCCTGTGCGTGGCTGGAAAAAAGTGCAATGAATTTCACGCAGGATACACAATTGACTGCAACGTTTGAGCCGTGTGATAAATAGAGCGGAGACAAGGGCAGCTTGCAACATAATGAGAGGCTTGTGAATGGTGTTAGATGTGGCACAAACTTATAGGGGCAGATCAATGTAGTTGTGGATGGTATATAGTGAAGAACAAGTCCACTGCCTGGGGAAATGCTGTTAGTTACGGTGGGACGTGGAGATCTCAGCAGGAAATCGGGTTCCGGTGTCAAAGTTGATGGAACTCTGCGTTCATGTTTGACGCAGGACATTGTCTATATGCCTTGTCATGATTATTCTAAGAAATATTGATCTTAGACAAGATAAAAGCAAATATATGTAAGGTAAAATTTAAATGGTCTCTGGGTTTAATTAATTAAGGTTAAGCTATATATCCATCATTCTTTACTTTAGAACTATATAGAGGTGAAAGGAGAGCCTCAAGCCCTGGCCGCTTTACCCACGGGGAAAAACCTCTGGTATTCATCGGGCAAGAGGCTGGATGGATTCTAAACCCAGTCTGGCCGCTTTGGAATAAAGAAAAATCGGTGATACTTTAGCTTGCAGTCTACCTGAACTTTTATACTTTAGCGTGGGGTCTACATAAACTTTTCTACTTCAACATCGAGTCTACCTGAACTTTTACACTATATCATACGGTCTAACAGAGCATTTATCATAAGCAGCAATGAAAAATTGTGCTTTATATTCATTTACAAATATATATTTATATTTAACTTTCTTAGAAGAAATAAATCTTGCAGGCCACAGTAATATGTTCGCTAACCTACCTAAACTAGCTTAACCTAACCTAACCTATCCTAATCTAACCCTTAATCTGCGTTCTAGCTGGACAATCTCTTGCGTCTTTCGGGAATTGAACTCTAGCCTGTTGCTTTGCCGACCGAGCTATCTCGGCTTTCTCCCGAAGATTCGTAGAAGAAATCGAATATTTAGGCGCTTCAGAAAATATATGGATTGACATCTACAGGGAAAGTTGGTTAACATGCCTTAAACGAATGGACGATATCCCACTACCTAATTCTACAGAAGAGAATCCTTCTTGAGAAGCTAACAGTCGTCCGGCTGCTATGCAGATTTATCTGCCGTTATGGAACCCAAAATTTAACTACATTGTTCAAAAAAGGCTGCATTGCGAAATAATTCAAAGAGACAGATTAAGAAGCGTATTTAGAATATGTCTGTGAAGTCGGAACAGGCTATAAACTACATAAAATGGGAGCAGATACTCCCTTCGAAATGTTGGTGGCCACCGAGGTGACTAAACATTGTCACAACACAAGACGACGTCACTCCACTCCGAAATGATGAATATATTCAGTGAAACTTTTAATAATCCGTTACAGATTATTTCGGATTTCATATTCTGTAAGTAATTTTTGTGACACATAATTTCACCTAAAGTCATTCTTCTGTCGGTTAAATTGTGTTCAGGATTTAAAAATCACCTTCTTCCTCTGTCAAATCTCGACAAGGTCACAATCTCAGTTCTCAGGGTTTATCGTGTTTGGTCTCAGTCAATTTTGAAGTCAGGCCGGCATACTTAATAAGTTAGTTATAGTACTGGCAACTCAATCGGTTAGCGACAGCTTATGGGCTGAACAGCTGGAGTTCGCTTCCCGCCGGGGCAATAATTGTTCTCCGCAGCGTTCAGACCAACACTGGGGCCCACCCAGCCCGCTGTCCGATGGGTACGGTGGGCATTTCCGTAGGGAGTAAAGCGGCCGGGGCCTGAAGCTGATCACTTGCCACCAGCTAGTGCCGTAGTCAAGAATTATGGAGCTATACCTTAACTTCTCACTACCTCTTCATGGCGTGTTTCTTAATTAATCGTACCCAGGGATAACTCTACTTTTACTGCCTTGGCGATTAGCTACTGGTCCTGGAGCAGTATTGTATTGTATTATCACGTGTGTGAGTGTGACTATAGACGGGGTTTAGATTGGTGACTCGATTTATTGCACAATTTAAGAGACGACTCGCAACTGCAAGCTTCAGCGGTTTACACACTTTAAACATCACTGTAATTGCAGCACACACAAAGTATTGTGTCTTCAAGAGTCGTTTCCTGGTAACGGATCCTGACAATGTCCTCTGCTAAAGTTCTTACTGGCCGGCGGCTTTCTCACATCTAACTCATTGCTCCATCTGACTAACTCCCAGGCTGGTGGACATCTCACACCACTCTTTACTCTTCCCTTCACTTACTCCAAAATTCTTCATTGCATCACACTACACTCTCTCAAGTCAAAGTCAAAGTCACACTGCTACTGACGGTCAGCCAGTCAGCCAGTCTTGGTGTCGAGCCCAATTTGGGGCTTATGACTAGATATTTGATACTGTTTGACAGTTTCGGTCCTGTTTTCTGTGGGGCGTCCTCTCTAACGAGAGGACGGTTCTGTCTTTTGTCAGAGTCATTGTCATAATGAGAAAGGATATTTACATTTTACATGTTAAACATATTAATAAATGTATATAAAATATATACAGGGCCTCTGTCAGTCCAGGCTCAGTACAGCAGATTATGCCCAATTCTTGTAGCTTCCGCTACAACCGCAGTCTATTCAGTTTTACTGCACTCTCTCAATAATTGTCCTGGTTATAACACTCTGCTTAGATCGCACAGAAAACCTTGTTCTTCTGTTGATATTTAGTTTTTATTAGGAATCTGTTGCCTAGCAGCGGGCGTTGAATATGTTCATTATACAGCAACGGGTTTACATGCTACAGTATGAATAATATTACGCACCATATAACTAATGTAAGTTGCTGAATAATTATTGTTCCATTAGGCATTTTAGCTTGAAAATGCTGTTCAAAACAAAAAGAAAAAAACGCCTCTTATCCAGGGATATGTTCACGTTATTACTATCTAAATATTTAGGCAGAGTCCTGAGCTGAGTGCGCCTGCTTGCCGTCATGGCTATATATCTCAACAGACAATCGTTTCTGCTCAGAAATACAAATTTAAACACATCCTCTTTAATTCCTGAATATTGCCAAAATACAGTGTAGTGTAAGCCGCTCGTACTCACAGAATGCAAAAGCGAACGGACGTTGGGCAGATTCATAATAACTTCCTCAGGTTATTATTTTCTGTTTCGTCTGCTGGTACACTGCAGTACTAAACAGTGCAGACGTCGGATGCAGGTATGAATCCTTTCCAATATTAGCAGAATTCTTTGTTGCTTGTAGCAAAATTAAATTGAATTTAATTCTACAAGGGGCAGGGGGTAGCGTAGTTGGTTGAGGCACTATACTACAATCCGGAAGGTCATGGGTTTGATTCCTGATGAGGTTATTGGATTTTTCAATTCACATAATTCTTCCGGGTGCACTATGACCCTGGAGTCTACTCAGCCTCTAACAGATATGAGTACCAGGAATCTTCCTGGAGAGTAAAGGGCCGCCGGCGCTTAAGGGTGACAACTTCACCGCTAAGTGGAGCCGATTTTCTAGAAAATGGGGGAGCGTCGACGTCTCACAATCCTATGGGCCTTCACGGCCTGTTACACGGATAGCCTTACCTTTATCATTCTGGTTTCTACAGGTAGGATTACTTGAACTATGAAATAATTTCCAGTAATATGTTGGACATTCGTATATCATAAAATTGTTTCTGATTTTACTTTATCGAAATTAAAGTTCTTTCCATCACCCGTTGTTCCAAAAAAACTCTACACTGTTCTTTAACGTTCATTATAATACCGGATGATAGACAAACACCAAAACCGCTGTAATCCCAAGTGTCATACATCATCTTCAGAACCCTTTATAATCTGCTTGGTTTCAGTTTATTTCCCCTCAAAGACGATTTCTTCCCATAATGAAAATATTAGTCCCCAGACAGGACGTCGGGGCGTGGCTGAATCAAGATATTTTAAACAGTTACTAGAATTTATTTATGAGTTGCTTCCTGTCACACTACTCAAAGCAAAGTGTTGTACCTGTAGAGACGTGTTATTTGTACAAGCCAGCGAGATTCAACAGGGCCCTATCGATTGTCTGGACCCAATCCAAAGTTATTGAAAATACTGGAGAACCAGAACAACTATTTGTTTTGTGTAAGTTGCGAATAATTCTGCCGCTCGGGGAATGCACTAGAACTGTCGATATTGTCGGTAGTTTCACAACACTGTCGAGAAACCATTAGTACAAGGGAAAATGGAGAAACTAGTAACCCTTGCTAATTGCCAGAACCGTTGACAGTTATTGAACTCGCAAAAAAAAAAAAAGAAAGAAATCTCCTTGCTTTTACGGTAGCAGATATTTCGTAACTATGTATGTCCAGTCGTATCAGTTCACATCAAACACTCAGAAACTTTTATGTGCATTATCAGCCCACTTTCCTCATTTTGAAAAAATAAATAAATAAATAAAAGTAATGAAGAAAGTCGTCTTCTGGGTTTAGGCACCGTGTATTCTTCGTTTTGGCCGACGTTTCGGAGGAACGTAGCGCCTCCATCTTCAGAGCAGTTGAATGGCTTGGAATGCGGAGAGCAGTAGCTGTGGTGATAGGATGTGAAAGGTGCTGCTTATATACGAAGTAGGCAGGGGGGGTG
>NW_019725428.1:63299-71454 GCF_002891405.2 Cryptotermes secundus
ATCACCACAGCTACTGCTCTCCGCATTCCAAGCCATTCAACTGCTCTGAAGATGGAGGCGCTACGTTCCTCCGAAACGTCGGCCAAAACGAAGAATACACGTGCCTAAACCCAGAAGACGACTTTCTTCATTGTCATCGCCGTGAAAACCTCAAAACGTACAAATAAAAGTAAGATTATAATATAATCATACAGCCTGTGTGTCTTGAGAATTCCCCTTACCAACTTTTGAATGCGAAAACAAGTCTTTATGGAACTTGGCATACTTCATAAATCCCTCTTATTAGTCTGTGTGTCCGTATGTGTGTCGTCCTTCATTGCTAGGCAACGGCTTAGTAAAAAACGTTGCGCGGCAACGAATACACACGCAAGAAAAGAAGAAATTTTTTGGATTCATCTCTTATTAAGGATGTCAGTATAGTCGAAAAATAGGAAATTTAGTAAATAATGAATTGGAAAAACCAGGGAGGGAAAGGTCACGGACTAGCTTGAGATGAGGTGAAGGTACATTTGTCCCTGTGCTTAACAGTTTAACTTCTATACCATGAAGACGTATGGCGGAGTGGATGTGAAAATCCACGTATTCTTGACCTAGGTACTATTTGGACGTGAATCACCTCAATATAACATTCAAAATTTTACCTATATTTTATACACTTCAACACTAGAGCCCATCTGTCCGGCACAGCTTCCAGTAACCTACTTGTTACGCAGAAACCAGAAGCCCGTAAAGCAGAGAGGTTGTACACAAAGTTTAATTAATTCGTATCACTAAACTGACGTACCTGAAACCAAGCTACCTGCTATAGATATCCTGTGGTGTTTTGTGGAATATAAAAACTGTATTACATTCACCATTTTCAGTATCGCAGACAAAATATTCAAATGTAATTCCCTCGGGACACTGCAGTACATATGGGCTTCATGGGCGCCATACCTCTTTCTTCCTGCTGGCTAACTTCATGAACGGATGCCTGCTTGAGAAAGCACAAGATGAGATTTATCTATTTTGCCAAGAATTTCCAGCAAGAATTCATCGCCCTACTTTCCTTTAACACAAAACCGATCACATATAAAACGACACGTCCAATAATTCTTCTATTCTTATGCGTGTATTCATGCCGCGGTAACGTTTTTACCGAGCCGTTGCCTAGCAGTGATAAGGAGGATACATATACACACAGACGTAAGGGAGGGATTTATGAAGTACGCCTTTGAAATGGGCTCACTTGCCATAATATACCATGATTCTAAATTATTGTCCGGATTTTCCGTGGCCTGCAATTTTCAAACCAGAAATACCAAAATAAATCTGGTTACGAAATGTGAAAATTTACGCGTAGTTCAAACAGTTTTATTTGGCATTCTGCAGTATTAATACCACAAGTAATAAAACTGTCAGTAACAGTGTTATAATTATTTGTAGTTACGACCTGTAAGTGGTCAATAAATCCAATTACTAATCCGAACCCCGTCTTTAGTCACTGTGACACATGACAATATTATTATCTTGGAAGTGAGGAAGTGTAGTCTGGTAGTTTTTGACCTTCCGGAATCTAGACTTGTCGCTTTTCGAGCTTATTATACATGTATAACGAGAACCATGAGCTGTACCATAAGTTCAGAGCGAAATGGAACTAGGAGTACAGGGGAGTACAAGAAGTGAACCTGTGAAGAGTTAACGTCTGATCTGAAGACTTTATGTGTGCTATAGTGCAGGGGTATCTGGAGTGACAGTTATATCTGTTGCCAGGAAACTGATAGGGAAATCTTTGCAGAGGAATAGCCATTGTTTAGATCTGTTACCTAGCAACGACTAGTGTAAACAGATACAGAAGACTTTATTTATAGTATCATTATTATTATTATTAATTAAATATTTATGTTTCTTTTCACTTCTAAATAACACTTAGTTTTATGATAATGAAATTATTGTTATTATTATTATTATCATTATCATTATCATTATCATTTATTTGCTTGTTTGTTTACTTTTCTTCATTACTGTGTTTTCCCAAGAACTTTCCTGTAATTTATTTTTGACTTATAATGTGTTTGTCTAATATTTGTATAATGTTACAAGTAATTACTTTCATCTACACTGTGCTAAGTCTGTAATTGGCCTTGCGGCTGTTGACTTGGCACATAAATAATATTGAATTGAATTGAATAATTGCAGTATTCTAGAAAGTGTTATAACTATTTATAGTTATAGCTAGTGAATATCCAGTAAATCGACTCACAGATCCAATCCCGCGTCTTGAGTCACTAATACACGTGACAATGTGTAACACTGACTTGACGTTTGTGCTTGTTGCAGATGGTTGAAATTAGAGTGAACTGAAATGGATCTGCTGCCCTTCAAGAATCTCACACCGGACTGTAAGTAAATTAATGCAGATTTTCATTAGATATTTTTACATAAGTCTTTATTCAGTATACTTTATTGAATTTGGTTTAACACATAGACAGGTTTGTATTTAAACGCTTGTGTAGGCCATTCATAATTTTCTCCCAGTAGAAAGGGGGGGGGGAGATAAGTAAAATAGAAAATAATAACTGAACGTTCATGTATTTATCATCCGTCAATATTGGAACACTTGTTTATTCACTACGTAATTTTAATTTTAGTCCAACACTATATACTTCGACACTACATGTTTCGGCCCCAAACGGCCATCTTCAGGTGTCTTGATATGTTACAAATATTTTACTAAATTATGTTAAAACTGCTACACTGTCTTAGTTCGTGTTAAAATCACACGCTGTAGTTCTCTTTTCAAGGTAAAACTAGATAAAAGTCTTTAAAGTTTATATTACACCCACTTTATTTTGGTGCATTTTATTTCGCCTCACACGGTGTGTCGTCCATTTTCATAAATGTATGTCTGTCCAGGGTGTTCTGTTTCGGCAGCTTGCCCCTCACGTTCGTAGCCTACTTTTCAGTTATGACTGTCATATGCCCCTGGTTTGCGTGTTTCCTCACAGCGTGTGGTGTTGTCTTTACTAGTGAGGGGCAAGCTGCCGAAACAAAACACCCTGGACAGACATACATTTATGAAAATGGACGACACCCCGTGGGAGGCGAAATAAAATGCACCAAAATGAGGTGGGTGTAATATAAACTTTAAAGACTTTTATCTAGTTTTACCTTGAAAAGAATACTACAGCGTGTGATTTTAACACGAACTAAGACAGTGTAGCAGTTTTA
Source organism: Cryptotermes secundus (assembly GCF_002891405.2). Lineage (NCBI taxonomy): Eukaryota > Metazoa > Arthropoda > Insecta > Blattodea > Kalotermitidae > Cryptotermes > Cryptotermes secundus. The sequence goes on from NW_019725428.1 coordinate 66,510, forward strand.
ACATAATTTAGTAAAATATTTGTAACATATCGAGACACTAGAAGATTACCGTTTGGGGCCGAAACATGTAGTGTCGAAGTGTATAGTGTTGGACTAAAATTGAAATTATGTAGTGAATAAACAAGTGTTCCAATATTGACGGATGATAAATACATGGACGTTGAGTTAATCAATTGCAACAGGATGTTGAAATACAGAATTAGAAAATATTATTTGATTTTTTTAATAAACGGCTGTTCTATGTTGTCTGAACATTTATAATTTCCCCGTAATCTTATCTAATTACAAATTTTGTATCAGTAAATTACACAAAATATATTTCGTAATATCTTTGTGAGTAATATTGAAATTAGGGTTGATCTATTTGATAAATGTTGTAAGGACCAATGATCAGTAACGCACGTAGGGGAAAATAAATAGGGCCTATATGTTCATAACTCATGAACAGAATGCGGGATATTGGCCCAGTCGTTATATAACAATATCTGATAAATACTTCTGAAATGTCATTGACAGCAATGAGTCGGTAATATTTATGGGGTTATTCATGAGGAAGATTTGCAATCGCATTTTGTCAGTAACTTATAATGATCCAGTTTGGATAATACTCATGGAGCTGAACCCTTCTTGAGGAGCCGCCGATTCTGCAGCTACTCAAGAATTTCCCAGCATTTTATGGAACCCGAAGGTTCACTACCGTGTTCACAAAAGCCTTTCACTACTCCCTATCCTGATCCAAATCAATGCAATCCATACCATCCCATCCTATCTCTCTAAGTTCCATTCTGATATTTTCCACCCACCTACACCTTGGTCTTCCCAGTGGTCTTTTTCCTTCTGGTTTTCCCACCAATGTCATATATCCAGTTTTGGTAATAAGTATTATTAAGTCCTTCGACCGTAAAATTGATACGTCACTTGGCATTACTAAATGAGGCGGTTAAATTATTTTCTAAAAGTATGTTACTTAAATTCAGAATAATTCAGATTTGAAAATTAACCTGGTTTTGTTCAATATATTATGATGAAATAGTCCATTGCCAGACAACGCTTGTGTAAACACATTTTCGATTCAACCCAGTCAACACTAAGACCTCGGTTGTTTAGTAGCAGGCTGCTACGTTTCGTAGCAAAGGACAAAACAAATAATAACAGTATAAGCAACCCGTTTGTGGTGGTGAACTATATTTGGTCTCCTGGAAGTTATTTCAATCCTGGAGATTTCAGTAGAGAGAGAAACTTCATACGGCTATCGCAAGAGAGTTCAATGTGTGAACAGCGATTCTTCGTTCGTCAGCCGTCACAGTGGAAGAGAAGACGCTCGTGGTCCAACAAAAGAATGGAGCGAGTCTTAGACAGTCAATGATCGCGAGCTGTCATAATTACCTGTAATTGTAAAGAAGTGCCAATAAATCCAATCATCCAATCCAGAACCCATTAATATTAGTCACGCTAACCTCTCAAATATGAAAACATTAATTAGTTAGTCATACAACTAGAATATCTCCACTTGGCGAGAACCAAACTTGCTTATATAACTTGTAATATAACGTCATTCCTCTCTTTTAAATTACTTAAGCACCACGTCAAGAAACGTATTGGAATCGGAGGTATAGCTCCACGAATTTATTAATCTTAGCACTAGATTCAGGTGATTGGTCAGCTTCACGTTCCGATGGTCTAATTTCCGAGACAAAAAATTTGATTGACTTAGTAGTCCTCACAGCCGATCTGGAACCTGTGGGTAAGACACATATCATTTATCACTGTCGTAAATTGAACACCGGCTCCATTATAATATATTTGTTGTATCAAGATTGTAAAATGTACTTGCGAAATGTAGTGTAAAGCGGTTATGTCGTAGCAACAGCTGTTATTTCACTTCATAAAGCGTCTGTCACTCAGTCACTGACTATTGTAGCTGGTAATGTTAAACAAACAGCAGTATGTAGGATATGAGATTCCCTTAGCATTCACTATGGAGAATTTTGTCATTTGATGACTTCCACTGCCTCATCCGTGTTGACTTCTTGCTTGACTTACTCTTCGACACTGACGATATGATAACATCCGTTTAGTTTCACTGGACTAAATGGCATTATGCCCCAGAAGATATCTCTGTCTATGTATGTATGGCTGTATAGTCCTTTGGATCTTGGCAGCTTTTCCAGTTTCTTAATCCTATATAAAGTCGGGAGGGCTCCATGGACGGGGGATCAGCCAGTCGCAAGGCCACTACCTACGCACAGAATAAAAGCACACAGACATCCTTGCCTCAAGTGAGATTCGAATCCACGATCCCAGCGTTCAAGTGGGCGAAGACTTTTCAGGGCTCAGTCAGCTTAGCCACTGAGAATTTTTGATGAAATTATTTCTTAGTAATTTCTATTTCAAATTTCAAAGGACTAAATATTACTGCATCATTAAATGTTTAAGGTTACTTATGGAATTCTATATGCCGCTATTGGGAATAACGAGCAGTTGTTTCTGTTAGGTTGGTATTCCCGTTACTTGTGGGAAGTTTTAATGTATAATTTGCCAGCCTCTGCCTCGCTGTCAGATGTGGATATTACTTTGCAATTTGTACGAGTCGCGTTGTGTAGTTCGGCTTGATTGCGATTAATGAGGCTTTGATATGTAACAAATTACTCGAATACGTGACGTGTGAGCTTAATAGTGCCCTGTAAATAACGATTCGACGCTGTATTTATCCATTCTCGCTGAATACTTGTACTCTGCTGCTATAGATCTGGGTTCTCTGCAACGCAATCAAGACTTTTGTTAATGCAGACCCATATATATATGCACCGTGATCTCCTAAAAGCGAGAATAATTTTAGTTTATGTTACGGGATCAGAATTTAATTATGAATCCGAACAAATACCTGAAGCATATTGTAATGATCTGATCAACGCGTTGCCAGGCAAATAGCTCTGTAAACACAGTCCAGCACGCAGCAATAGAGGAAGCTATGTTTTCTGTAGATCTGGCTGGATAGCGATCACGTGATATGTGTTTACTGTAGGTCTATGTCCGGTTCTCGGCTATATATAAGTAAGAGTCCACGCGAACAAACAGTTACGATTTACGAGTGACTAGTAGCGGAAGAAGCACGCGAAGAGGCAAGCAAGGAGATGGCCACGGGAAGTTTGTAGTTGAAGAAGGATTAGAAGTCCCTACGAAAACTCAACGTGTGATTAGAAGATTTTATTTATGTGTAATATTTGGAGTGTGTAATTCTCCCGTGTTATAAATCCGTGGAAACTAGTGCGGATAGACTGAAGTGATTAGTGTGGAGTGATTGTAAATTGCGTCAAGCAGCAATAACTTTATAATTAATTGTAGTTACGATGTGTAGATGGTCAAAAAATCCAGTTACCAATCCGAACCCCGTCTTTAGTCAGTGTAAATGTGACACTATCTTATTATAATTTAACTGTTAATTTGTGAGACTCGGACTTTTACCCGAGAAAGATCATTTGCTTTGGGGGGATTTACGACGTTAACAGTGTCCAATATCATCGAATGATGAAACACAAACTATTAGGAAGGGAGCGTCAGTGCCACAGAATGAATAGTCCCGGCGGAACTGGAGAAACTCACGAAAGGCATTAATCAGAATATCCGGTATTCCTGGAATATGAGACTAAGAGTTTTACCACTATGCAAATCCCCTCAGAATACCCGATCATTAACTGTGTAGTTATTAAGATATTCTGATGAAAGTAACCAATAGTCGCAGGAAGAAGCGTTGTGAGACTCGGACTGGTTGCTTAAATCCCTATCAGTCCTCGCCATAGCCCTAAACTGAGATAACACAGTTTGACATAATAATGCCATGCCTCATCATGGGAAAATAAGTGCCTGTCTCCAAGAATCTCTCAAAAACATCTTTGAGAGTAACTTAGAGACTACACCATAGCTTGTGGTGGAACGTCCTTCAAGGTAAAAGCTACCTTATAGAAGGACACGTTTGTTAGTACCTCATACCTTAACCGAGGAATATCTCTGGGGTTACGTCATACCTACCTTTGATGGTAAGTTATATCTTATGGAATAATATTTTGGGGGGGGTACATCATTGGTGGTAAGCCAGATCGAAAGAGACCACTGGGAAGATCAAGGCGTAGGTGAGTGGACAATATTAAAATGGATCTTAGAGGGACAGGATAGGATGGTATGGATTGGATTGATCTGGCTCAGGTTAGAAATCGGTGGAGTACTCTTGTGAACGCGGTAATTAACCTTCGTGTTACATAAAATGCTGGGAAGTTCTTGAGTAGCAGCACAATTGGCGGCTTTGCAAGAAGGACTCAGCTCCATGAATGAGTGAGGGGGTGCATGATACCATACGGAAGAACATTTTTAGGGCACTCCATACCATACGGAATAACATTTTTAAGGCACGTCATGTCTTATGGAAGAATATATTTGCGAGTATCTCGTGCCATACGGAAGGAAAGTCCTATGTGTTCGATCAGACTTCCCGTATAGTGATTTGATTTACGGAATACTACATTGAATTTCTCGTAGTACTGTAAAGATCTTCATCACTGTGCGATGATGACACACCCTTAAAGATTTTATTTCTGCACTGAATACTTGCACATCACTTTGTACCTATCAACATGCCCATTTCCCCTTCCTTTCTGAGAGGAAGAACCGAAGTGGAAGAAAAACGTAACTGTCTGATGCACGTGGCAATCAAGTCAGGAGCCCGGAGAGAATCCGATACAAAAAACAAGACAGGTCAGTGAAGGGGCAGGCCGCAGTACAGGCAGAGCCTGGGCCTAATGCCATGCGACATTGCGACACTCTCTGCTGTGGTTGTACAAAAACAAACCCCCCTCAACATATCTCCCTACCTCAAATTCTCCCTGAGGAAATTCCATGTCACAGCACTAGAATAAAATAATTGTTTTTTTTTTGACAGAGGAAATTGCTT
>NW_019725428.1:71701-107868 GCF_002891405.2 Cryptotermes secundus
TGTACAGTAGATTCTGACAAAGTTTTCTTCTATATTTTCGGAAATATTCAGAATATTTAAAACTTTCGGCCTTTATAAATTTGCGAAACCTTTCAATATTTATTAAGCCATTCTTTAAGAGCAACGTACGTGAGTCACAAATGCTTTAGATATTTTGGAACTTTTTTAAATTTTCAGAAGACCATAATTTAATTTATTTCTCCAGTCACTTTAAATCAAATAATCTGACTCAACTCCAAGTAATTTCGCAATTTCTTTTTTCGTTGTTTACTTTGCCTTTCCTTCGCATTCTCTATCTCTCGCGCTCTAACACTCTTTTATATATTATAGTGTGGGTTTATTCTTCAAATATGTACAACGTTATTTAAATTAGACAAATTATTTAACGTCGAACTGTATGATTACTGCGACTGACGAGCAGGAGATAAACTGAAATTAAGGAAAGTTTAACCGATCACGGTAGCCGAACGGTCTAAAGCATGTATTTTCTTCGCTTGCTTTGAAGCAGGGATCGTGGGTTCGAATCCTACTCAAGGTATGGATGTTTGGTGTGTGTATGCGTTTATTGTCTGTTCGTGTTTTCCTGTGTTTACGTAGAGGCCTTGCGACGAGCTGATCACTCGGCCAAGGAGTCCTACAGTCTATAAAAATCATCAGTGAAACTGAGAAATCAGCCCTATGATTTAAAATTGGGGGCGAAAAGGGGGGAAAATAAAAAAAGGAAAGTTTGCAATTGCCCCGAAAGTAATTTTCCGACATTGTCCTGGAAATAATGAGGGAATCCATGTAAAACTTAAAGTATTGCAAGTAGTCCCCGAGTCAAGATTCACGAAAGACAACTAATTCTGATGATGGTGTCAGTATGTTCCTCCGAAACATGTGTGAACTTCTAACGCACAACGCTATCAGAAGATATTCAACGATGTGAGAACCTCAAATCCAATGTTATTAAGCTGGGATTCTAAGAATTATAAAATTGTGTGATCCATTTATGCGCACGACAATAAGGAAATCCCTAAAAAATAAAAGACCTCGGTTTACCAGTAAAGTGAAACTTTCCTAAAACAATGGTAGAGTCAACAGGCGTGTGGTATATGCAAACCCAAACTGCGCATGACGGAAGTTTTATGAACAACGCCCATTCTCCTCCTCTACCCCTCAAGGTGTGTACACACAGTGCACTAGAAAGGAGAAAGTCATGCATCCAAGAACTTCCTCCGAATATATTTTTCGCTCTTCTCTCGTACTTCTAATCTACAGGGTACACTCGCATTGGGCCAAGTTCAGTGCTACTGTCACCTTTGTGAACACAGAGCTTCATGTTGACTCATATGTTTCTTCTGTACGGGCTTCAGATGCATCATCAGATATATTTGCCGTTCAAGCCTCAACGATAATTTTTAATGCTAGTGGGGTGGGACTAAGTCCCTTGTACTGCAGCCACTTCTGGCCTATTGTACCAGCCCCAGATGATAGGTGAGGGTGATTGTGGAGCAATTGGTCAAATGAAGATTGGCAGGGGAAACCGAAGTACTCGGAGAAAACCTGCCCCAGCGCCACTTTGTCCACCACAAATCCCACTTGACCAGACACGGGATCGAGCCTCAACGATAACAATAGTACTTATTACTTGGGGGCACGCGGTAGCGTAGTGGTTGAGGAGCTATGCTACAAGCCGCAAGGTCGGGGGTTCAAGTCCCGATGAGGTCATTGGATTTTTTTTCAGTTGACCTAATCCTTCCAGCCGCACTAGGCCCCGGGGTGAACTCAGCCTCTAAGAGAAATGAGTACCAGGAATTAATTAAAATAATTTTCCTGGGGAGTAAAGCGCGGCCGGCGCGTAAGGCTGACAACCTTACCGCCATCTTTTAGCCGATTGTCTAGATAATGTGGGACCCTCAACGTTTCATAACCCTGTGCGCCTTCACGGTCTGATACGTGGATAGCTTTACTTAATCTACTTATTACTTGAGAAGCTGTGGAGTTGACTTCCGACGCCTCGCCTACAAGCACTTGGTTGATTTCTTCCCATGCATTGTTGTTTTTAGCCTAATGTCCTTATTCTGAAGTAAGAGAAGGAGGCTTATGAGATTACCTTGCACTTTGCGTGCCTCCCTGAACGCCTTAAAGCCAGAAGAGACTGCTATTTCTAGGCAACGGCTCAGAAAATATACTCCCCTCGGAAATGAATGTGCAATAATAGAAGAACTGACGTGAGGTTTTCTATGCGGTCCGTGTCGTATCAAATATTCAATATGCAGTGGAAGGGAAATAGTTTTCATTGTAGCATAATATCTGTAAGTTAGGCATGATCTGCTCTGGAAAGCCTGTACTGACAGAGGACTTGTGTGTAAAGCAAAAGGAAGAGTTTTCGATAACATGTTATATGTGCGAAATATACACTTGACGAAAGGAAGTCTGTATTCATAAGAGACAGACCCATCTTCTCGTCAGAGATGATGTCACATAAGGACTATTACTGCAAGAGTTCATTTGGAAAAAGAAATATCTGGTCGTAGGCCTCAAGGAGCCTGACGCCAAGACGAACTGATTGGCGGTAAACCGCCAGTCGTAAAGTGACTCTGACTCTGACTCTGACTCTGGAAGTAGGCAATTAGTTCTTCCAAGAACTTTCTGCATACAGCTGCTGCAGCATCGTTTTATTACTTCATGATAAAAATTGAGTATGGATTGATGAAAGAGAAGTTACAAGGAAATGAGTGAAGATTAAAAACGGATAGTAACACAAGGAAAGACAAACGTTCTTAATATTTCCTCTCCACACTGTGCACAAAGTTTCGCTCTGCTAGCGAAACGGGCCGAACACGGCAACCCGTTCCTTAAACCTCGTTGATATCGCTCATACTAATTCAGTTATTCATTGGATTTCGTTTTCTGTGTATAACCCCCCGCCCCATATTCGGAGTTTGGCCATTGATTTACTTGTATATCCGAAACTTTCCTTCTATTCCACTTCTTACTCACGCCGATATAGCTCAGATTGATTGAATAATATTGAATGTAAATACGGGTAATTCTAATAAGATTATGATACTTAATGTGGACAGAAAACATTAATGACTGTGATCGAATACCAGAATACAATTTTATGTACAGATCCAATATATATGTACTTTCTGTATATAGGTTCTCTGTAGGCTGATCATAGTGGCCGCACAATCTAAGGCCTGAAATTTCGTGGGTTCGAATCTTAATGAAGACATGCAGGTCTACCTGCCTTTATTATGTGTTTGTGTTGTCCTGTGTAGGTAACGGCCTTGCGACAGGCTGATCCCTCTTCCAAGGAGTCCTATCAACTGCCAATAAGATTCATAATTTCAGAGTTAATTTTGGGCGGGAACAGGCCAGAGATTCCAATCCGTCAAGATAGACGAAAAAGAAGAAGAAACTCATTTAACGACGCTCTCAATAAATTAGACTATGTAGAATCGAAGGTGAAATGCATTAAATGATTGATGAAATGGAGAAGTGGAACGGAAGTAGTTCTGGCCTATTTTAGGCGTTCATCTTAAAGTTTTGAGGAAAACCACGAAAGATCTCAGGTTAGTCGGTGTTCCGGCTGAGTTCTGCAACAGATACTTCCAAATGTGAATTAGAAGCGTTTCAGTCTGAGCCCGTACTCTACAGCTACAATAAGATCATTTTGGTGCTCCCTGAAAATAAAGAAACGCACTGCTCCAACAGACGCAGCAAGCATTGTTTGCAGGCAGTAACAATTCTGCCATAGGCGCATTTGCTAACAGTAGTCTCTCTGTCGTCAGCTATCGTTATTTTATGAAAAATTATTGTTTAGAAGACCTTTTGACACTTGTATTTTGAATTGTTCTGATATTGAATATTATTGAATGAATTGTAGGTATACAAAGTTGAGTGAAAAACATAAGAATTTAATAAAATTGCTATAGAAGATGCAAAAACTAAATTTATATTAAATACCAACACTAGCCAGACAATACGTGGTGCAACAACTGAGTTGTGCGTACTTTATTGGAAAGTTGTTCAGGGCTGGTACTGCATGGGACTATAGCGTACTTAGAGCATCCATGAAATTACGAATTATCAGAGACAACAATCATGAATTCAACATTGAAGACCATATTTTAACACTTCGTCTACATTACATGGGTGTATAACCGAAAAATTGGGGTTTCTGTAACTCATTATTTAAGTATTAAATATTATAACGGATTCGATCAACTCGTTTCCAGGCAACAGCTCTGTAAACACGGTCCAACACGATACATTAGATGAGGCTGCGTTTTCTATGTCGTCCGCGCCACTTCCAGCGCCGCCGACGGACCAGTGAACTCGCAGTCTGACATGTGAAACGTATTTTCTGTGTGGTCTGCACCATGCAGCAATAGAGGGCTGTGTTTTCTGTGCGTGGTCCGTGCCGAGAGAAAATGTGGGAATGGAAATTGACTGGACTTGAGCTCCAATGGAAAAGCATTGTGGCCAGAAGAAGAATTAGAAGACATAGTCTGTGACGTTACATGTGCTGTAGTACATCGATTTTGGGACTGTGTAATTTAGCGAGATTTTTACAGTTCCTATGTTATAAATCCGTTACCAGAGAAAGGATAATGAAGACTAGTGGAAATAGGCTAAGAAGATTAGTGTGGAGTGATTGTAAATTGTGTAAATCAGCAATAGTATAATAATTATTTTTAGTTACGATCTATAAGTGGTTAATAAATCCAATTAGCAATCCGAACCCCGTCTCTAGTATATGATACACATAACAGTATATTCCTTTAATATTACTAAATATTTTTTGTAAAAAAATCTTACGAATTTTGTTGCTTTCAACGTAGCATATATAGGATGTCAGTTCTTATCATCAATAGCGTGAATGTCTTACTTACGTGATATTTAAAGTTTTCGCGGTAGCAAAAATTAAGATTATTATAATAATCTTAATTTTTTTCTGAACCTGGTTCATGTGTAGCAGCAAAACCATCTACCAGGTTACACGGTGTAACCTGGTAGATGGTTTTGCTGCTACACATGAACCAGGTTCAAATTTCTTTGTATTATGTTTGTGTATGTTCATGTAAAGTGCTCTAAAATCAAACTTTAGAATAATATTTCTTCTGCAGAAATGATTGCCAGAGGATGAGACAAATCATTTTGGTAGCAATGGCTGTCCCTTTGCTTCACTGAAATTTATAGATTTTAGGATTGTGACACGATAGTGCCTTTGGTGCTTCAGCTTCAAATAGGTCTAGGATGTTGGCCTATGATCATAGATTAGGTTAGCATATTGGTGAATTCATGATTAGCGGAGGAAAATCGAAGTGATCGAGCAGAAACCTGCCGCCAGTGCCAATTCGTCCGCCAGAAATTCCATATGGACTTCTCTGGCATTGAACCCATACCTCAATTAGCGGCAACTGTTCTCCTAAGATCTTGCAAGGCAGTGATTGCGCTTAATTAAATACAAGGGAGCAATAGTGAACCTACAGCCTATCATGTACAGTGTGGTGTCCCATTTATTGAGTAAACACACGGATATAAGTTGTGCAAATACACAAGCCGCAAGTATCTGTTACAGACGAGGGAACTGTTCAAACAAACGGACACACACCACGTTGCTGGGAACTGAGCAGTGCCGAGGTCCACATTTTGTAATTCCAGCGCAACCGATGTAAAACATACGTAGGTCTATTATCGGGAGCTAAACATTTCGTTTCAAGAAAATTATAATTTTCTTGAAAGAAGAAGAGAAGAAGAAGAAGAGAAAACTCCTATTCCCATGGGATTCGAACTTGGGAACACAGTCTTCTTACTGCCAAAAGCATTGCGTGCCTAAGAAAGACAGTGAATAATAATTATTATTGTTTTCTCTTCTTCCTCTTTAATATCCTATGTATGTATAAGGTTATAGGGTTTGCGATGTGCCAATCCCCCATTCGAGAAGCGCTACCAGATGTCTTAAATATTCGTACTTCCAGAAGTTAATACTGAATTTGTAACAAGGCCGAAGACATAGACAGAAAAGAAGAAGAAGAATTTATTTATCAAAGAGACGGATTTATAAACGCAATTTACGTGTTTTTTTCTTACCTAAAACAATAAGTGTACCTGTATATCTAACAAAAGACGTAACTAAACAAAAGTGGAATAAATATTCAACAGAACTTAAATAATGCAAGGACACTATCCAGATTATAGCAGGGAAGGACAAATTAGTAAATTCCAATTAAACGATTGACAAACCAGTGAACCAGTAAATTAATTAAATAAGACGAAAATTAATTAAATATGAAAATAATTAAACCTCTCTAGCAGAATAATTAACTCACTCTCTATAACTGTTGTATCAGAACTCGAAAATATAACGTTGTCAACATCAAATCTCGTGGATTCTGAGACAGCTAAATCGAGGGCTAATTACGAAATCGGGAATGCACTGTCTTCACTCGCTCGGAAGCCGGGATCATGGGTTTGACACCCACTCAGGGCATGGATGTTTGTGTGCGTTTTTCTGTGTTTGTGTACGGGTAGAGGCCTTGCGACGAGCTGATCACCCGCCCAAGGAGTCCTACCGTATGTCTCAGATCAAGTAAAACCGAAGTGAAACGGAGGATTTCATGGAGGTAGGCCTAGGCCGAAATGAGGGCTGTAACGCCAATGAAAAAAAAATACGAAATCGTATTTCCTTAGGGTCTATTTTCAATTTACTTTTTTTCTTCTGACTTCCAAAGGATCATTTGCGAAGAAAAGTACAAGGAGAATTGATTTGCATCTTCATGAAGTCAAATCTTTGTAAAGTTCAGCAGATTGAGAGAATTAATTTAGTGCCTGCTGTTTGAAGTATGTAGATAGCTATATACATATATGTATAATATGACGTGCCGGTTAAAAGCCAGAATATCAGAGTCAGAGCGGGCATCCATTGTTAGACAACGGCTCGGTAGTCACCTGTCTGCTTCAATAAGAACAGTGAATACATCGTTGTCTGGGTGACAATTGTGAACACGTTCACGCGACAGCGCGTACATAAATAGACCATTACCACAGAAAAGAAAACCAAAACTGTTCAAGGAGGTGCTTGCTAGCCCAGCGGCCTAAAAAGTAGAAAAAAAAATTAAAGCTATCCCTGTAACAGGCCGTAGAGGCCCATAGGTTTGTGAGATGTTGAGGGTCACACATTTTCTAGACAATCGGCGGTAAGGTTATCAGTCTTAAGCGCCGGTCGCGCTTTACTCCCCAGGAAAATTATTTAATTAATTCCTGGTATACATTTCCGTTTGAGACTGAGTCGACCCCAGGGCCATAGTGTGGCGGGAAGGATTAGGTCTATTGAAAAAAATCCAATAATCTCATCGGGATTTGAACCCGCGACCTTCCGACTTGTAGCATAGCTCCTCAACCAACTATGCTACCGCCGCCTAGCAGATATAAATGGAGACCAGTTCAGAAGCCAGAAGCAAGAAGCGAGAGACACGGAAGACGAAGAACAGAATACGAGTGAAATACAGAAGCCCAGAAGTACAAAAAGCAGACAACCGTGAGGGAGTATCCAGGAGCTGAATGTGTGAACTGTTACAACAGAGTAACTGTGAGAGCAACGTCCAATAAAACTAACCATCAAATCCAAAATCCACTGTGATTGGTCATGGAACCCCGGACACGTGACCAAGTATAGATATAGAGATGAGTCGGGATAGCGTAGTCGGTATAACGATTAGCTGCGGGCTGGACGACCGAGGGGTGGGAGTTCGAGTCCCGGTGGGGTCATTTTCTCTTCTCCATCTCGTTCAGACCGGCTCTGGGGCCCACCCAGTCTCCTATCCAATATGTACCGGGGACACTTTTCCCGGGGGTATAACAGCAGGAGCGTGAAACTCGCCGCTCACTTCCCACTAGTGCCGAGGTCAAGAAAACCTGGACCTATAAATTCACTTCTCCGTAAGCCATCATGGCGTAGTACTTAATTAGTTAAGCACAAGTACAACTTTACCTTTATTGCATATAGCAAATCATTTCTAAGTTACATTTGATGATCTCGAAGTCGTGACTATGAGGAGTACAATTTTTGCGTTATAACCCTGCGCCCTTTTCATGCTTGTTATTGGTCTGAATTTTTCTTCTACAATCCATGTGGGCATGATACGTTCATCCGAAACGTCGGAGGACTTAACTGAATTACATCGCGCTACAGTCGAGAAGACTGTACCCTTCCATCAATTCTAACTCTACTTACTTTCTGTTTTTCTTGAAAACTCCCAAGTTGTATTACCTCTTACATTTTACCGAAAAATAGAAACTGTCCGAATTTAAAGCTTTCGCTATAAATCTCAGTGTACCTGATCTCGAAAGAACAGAGGCTGGACAAATGTGCCTTCGTGGGCAGTGGTCCTAAGCGCGCCGGTCCGACGGAGAACGCGGGGATCAGTTGTATACTCCGCGTGGTGAGAGGCAGTGAGAGGACTCGCGTTGCTATCACTGCTCAGTAGGAGCGCTACTTCCACCCAGATTGGTCGTATGGGGAGAGGTTGTCGCAGTATGGGGCTCCTTATCGTGACGCATAATTAGCTACCGGGATCACGGTGATTGGTGATTAGACAATTAAGAGTGTAATGTGAAATATTAAATTTTCGTAAATTATGACTCTTGTCACGCCGATCAACATGTGCCGCACTTGAACAGTTTAAGATAATCTGAAACCTACTTATATATATAAAAATGCCCAACGATGACATGGACTGAGTCATCAGATCGCCATCCTGTTAGCTCCTCAAGAACATTTGAATCTAAGGTATGTTCACATATGATAGTTTTAAAGTTAATGATTAGGATAAGATTTTATAACATGTTCTCGGAATATGAAACTTATATCATGGCTGCATTTCAGAAGATACAGTACCAAAATATGTAACCTGAGCATTCTTGATACTGAATATGTTCGTATTGATGGAAAATATTAAAGTTTCTAGGGATATATACCGGCTGTTTGTCAACTGTAGGCATATAAGTACATACCGACGAATTATAAAATGGGGAAAGAAGCCATCTTGTCCCAATTTTCTGCAACTACATTGTATAGATGGACTGGTATAAAACAAAAGAAAACGCATAAAGTCACTGTGTCGCCATGTCAAGAAAGAACCTCCCAAACATTAAACGGTGTCAACCACCGCCCGTCACAGTGGCCGCGCGGTCTAACTTTATTTGCCCGCTCAAACACTGGGATTGTGAGTTCGAATCCTACTTCAGACATGGATCTCTGTGTGCGTTTATTCTGTGTTTGTGCTTTCCTGTGTGCAGGTAGCGGCCGTGCGTTGGACTGATCCCCCATCCAATGCGACATAGAGACTGTGTAGAAGATTAGGAAAGTGAAAAAGCGGACAAGATCCAACAAAGAACTGTACAGAGCCTTAGACAGATAGTGTCAGCCACAACAGTAGTAAGCTCAATGAAGTAAAATGAAATATCCATACCCACGGATTTATATCTTGCATAGCAGTTCAAATTGCAACCCCTATATTTACGTGTGAATTGTGAGGTTATGATTTAGTTGATTATGAAGATGAATGTCCCCTGAGACGTGACTCTGCACTTTTGAGGTACATTTTACGAAGCTGTTCTTATCTTCTACGGTATAGTGTCCAATATTGGAACGAGAGGTGAATAATGAATTTGAAATGTTTTGGAAGGAAGTAGTGGTGGCCTAATCGGGGTGCAATCATGGAATTTGACTGGATAAAAAATAACAAGAAAAATATCAATTAGGACAGCCATAGTCGTTTCTGAGCATCGCTCAGATGCACTTCTAAAGCGTTACCACTATACAAACCTGCTGTTTGCTGCCGTTTAGTCTTGTAGATCGTTACCAACATTAGTAAATGCACCCGCTTCTTTCATCTTCACTATAGAGGGACAATCTGTATTATTACCTAAAAATTGGGAGAATAGGTTCCTCTGAAACGTCGGTAGGCAATCTACAAGACAGAGCGGTATCTTAACCCATAAGAACATAATCATAATATTTCGTTGCAAACATAGACTGAGGCAGTTTGAGAATAAGGTGTTGAGAATATTTGGACCAAAGAGAGATGAAGTGACAGGAGGTTTGAGAAAACTGCATAATGAGGAGCTTCATAATTTGTACTGTTCTCCAAGTACAATTAGAGTGATCAAGTCAAAGAGGATGAGGTGGGCAGGTCATGTAGCACGAATGAGGACCAGGTATGTACATAGGATATTGGTGGGAAAGCCAGAAGGAAAGAGACCACCGGAAAGACCAAGACGTAGGAGGGTGGACAATATTAAAATGGATCATAGAGAGATAGGATAGGATGGTATGGATTGGATTGATCTGGCTCAGGATATGGACCAGTGGAGGGCTCTCGTGGACACAGTAACGAACCTTCGGGCTCCATAAAATGCTGGGAAATTCTTGAGTAGCTGCAGAATTGGCGGCTCCCCAAGAAGGGCTCAACTCCATGAGTAAGTAACTAAGTAAATATTTCGTTGCAGTGTATCTCTATGTAACATTTCTCTCGTAGTGGAAGAATTGGTGAACAGCGATGCAGGATCTCCATTAAACGGATTTATGTACAGCTTTTGAAATTTTGAACGATCTTTCAGATATTCTGAATAAATTTCACAGTAGAATGAAGTATTTTCTGAGAGCGAAGTCGACTTTAGGCGTAGGCTTGCTTATTCGATTTTATAGCCTGTAATGAATGTTAGGGAGTTGAGCCCCATTTCACCGAAAATTGATAGGGTAATTTTGCCTCTAGTTCGAATTCAGTTAAACCAATAAATTCAAAAAAATGAAAGGACCAAATGGACAGATTCATTTTATGAACTTCTGTATTTTGGAGAGGAAAGATGTACAAATAAATTTCGAGGAAGCTTCAAGATCACTAAATGAGTAAAATTCATATATTTCTGACGATGATATGCTACTGAACATGGTTATGACGGACACAATCCTTAATATTGAGTTTCTGAAATATAATTCTTTGGAACCTCATTTCTTACCATCAATTTTTTTATCCTTAATGTCTCCCTGATTTTATTTGGCATTAACATTAATATTGACTCCATTTAGAGCTGCTTTCGGTGTCTTATAAACAAACAAAGCTCTTTCAGACAGGCGCAACTGAGTGCACAACCTTCCTTCCTCGTACATTGTGACCGAAACGGCTTGAGTTTCCCGAAATAAATTTAAAGAAAACTCGAAATGACGGAGAGTGCCCCAAATAGTAATTCTGTTTGCTTTTTATCTGTTATATAATCTGCAGGTGGAGTCTTTGACTTTTTAACGAAATTTCATGACTTGCATTGATTCTGTTGCGTTGAAACGGGAACTTTTTCTAACTGGTCCGTCTAGACAGAAAACTTTTCTTCCTTACACATGAAAATCGAAACGGATCAAGTTTCCTGAACATTTTACTTAAAGAAAACTTAAAAATATTAAAGGTATCCAAATAATAGCCAGATTTTTGTTTATTTGTATACATTTCAGAGGAGATTTCATGCATTCTTTAGTTATGCAAAGCCACATTTTAACTACCTATATTTTTTATATTGCATTGAATTATATGGAATGATTCTGGATAAGTTTTTAAATTATGGAAGGAAACAGCTGTAGCATATGATTAGTAATTGGATCTTGGGGATGAGGGTATGAAGGAAAAACATCTGTGTCGGATGTCTCCCGAATGAGATTCGAACGACGGAACTTCCAGCTATCAAGTCTTTTCATCAGTCTACAGGTATATTCCGACACACATCAGAGAAATGTCGAAAGAATCATTTGTGTGTAATTTGAAATTAGTAACGTGGCATTCACATACTTCGATTTGTATAGTTCGGCGCTATTTATTCTTGTCAGCACAACTACAGCTTTATACATAACCAAGTGTATTTTCCTATGACGACATGCTTCTACACGTGTGCATTAGTTGCAGGTCATATAATTTCGACTTATATCAGTTATGTATCGTTAACGAATGTTTGAACAATTAGATTGAAGAAGGGAAAAGTTAGTGCAGAGGCATATGTGCGTTAGTGGTGAAAATATTTGGACCGAAGAGAGATGAAGTTATGGGAGTTGGGAGAAAACTGCATGATGAGGAGCTTCATAACTTGTACTCTTCGCCAAGTATAATTAGAATGATAAAGTCAAGATGGATAAGATGGGCAGGGCATGTAGCACGAATGGGAGAGAGAAGAGGAATGCATGTAGGATAATGGTGGGAAATCAGAAGGAAATAAATAAATAAGTAAGAAGGACGAGACGTACGTGGTTGTATAATATTAAAATGGATATTATATTGGATTTGGTGGTGTCGGCTGGATCATTCTGGCCCAGGATAGGGACTAGCGGAGGGCTTTTGTAAATATGGTAATTAACTTGCGGGCTCAATTACATGTTGAGAAGTTCTTGATTAACTGCAAAATCGGTGGCTTCTCAAGAAGAACTCAGCTCCAAGAAGTTAGTGTGCGTTAATTATACGTGTATCTGGACATAAGAGAAGTGGCTTATATCACAAATGGAAGATGAGATTTCAGGATCTCTCTGTAAGCCTTCTGAATTGTGATGTTGCGTAACCTCGTAGATGGTTATGAAGGTTTCACATGTACCTGCTTCCAGGACTTCCAGTACTTAGAGGAGAAAGTCAGGTTCCTTCGAACCTTTGTACTTATTTATCAGTCTGCAAGGCGTCACAGTCTGTAAGGTCGTAACCATAAGAGGCTGAAGTTTGCTTGTTGCCCCCTTCTTGTCCGATACAAGAAACAAGTCCTGTCCAAAACTTTCCGCTTTTCGAAATATTGTTTATAGACACCTTGCAGATGCCCTTAGAGGGGTATCAGCCCGTCGCAAGGCCCCTGTGTACACAACACAACAGAGATCTATGAAGAAACCACAAGAATGTGTCAATGCTCCAATCTGGATTTGAACTCAGTTTTGGGCCTTGCCATAGCTCAAGCTGTTAGTCGCCGGCTTCCCACAGTGGCGGCCCGGGTTCAATCCCATAGGTTTTCACATTTTGTAAGAAGTTAAATTTCTGTGTAGCATTACATATTTTATTAAATTATTTCGTCGAACAATATAGATATAATGTGCCTTAACATTCTGTTTTTAAAAAGATTTCTGCATATGCTATAACTTTAAATGCCGTACCAATAGCGTGTTAGGGCACGCGGTAGCGTAGTTGGTTGAGGCACTATACTACAAGCCGGAAGGTCATGGGTTCGATTCCCGATGAGGTTATTGGATTTCTTCAGTTTACCTAATCCTTCCAGCCGCACTGTGGTGCTGGGGTCGACTGAGACTTTAACAGTGATGATTACCAGGAATCTCCTTGGAGTAAAGCGCGGCTGACAACTTCATTGCCATCTGTGAGCCGATTTTCTAGAAAATGTTGGAGCCTCGACGTTTGACAACCATATGGACCTTCATGGCCTGTTACAGGGATAGCTTTATCTCTACTTTTTATCATTACATTTTATTCTTATAAGCCAAAATAACCAATTATTTCGCAAATAAAATAAACACGACGTTCGTACTTCAGACAGTGCATAGAATGGCATTATTGATTTATTGATGCAACTTCATAGCTTTATTTGCCTCTAATTTAGGAAGCTTACAGCGCTAGTCTACAAAATATACAGACAATTTATTATGTTCCCCATAGTCCCTTGAAGTCACTAGAAAATGAAAGAGGTTACATAAGGTGGAGGTCCACAAATTGCACGCTTTGCTTAGCAATTTGTATTAATAAATAAGCATTAATTCTGGGAAGAACTAATAGCCTGCTTTATTTTACTTTTATAAGATACGAACCGCATAGATAACAAAAAAAATATTGGGAGGACACACAAACACACAGAGTAAAATAATCTCCTATCATAAAAGAAGTAAGGGAAAAGCACACAGACCCGAATGTGATCTCATGAGCTACCTTTCATGTTTTGTCTACTTGCCTAAGGTAGGCTTATGTGATCTCCGTGCTGTCTTCCTTTCTGTGTGCCTGTGTGTCTCTCTCATATTAACTTTTGAATGCCTGAACCAATCTATATAAAATTTGGTATGTAGTGTGCGGTAGCACTTTGTACGAATTTGAAATAGTGCGATATAAGAAATGTTGATAATGTCTCATTTTATGCTCAGCGTTTGAATTATGCGAGGTTTTCAGGAATGAATCCTGGCAAGAAATGCGACCGTACTCTATGTCATGGCACTTGCGTCCATCTCCTTGGCGCACTTCATAAATCCCTTCCATGAGTGTGTGCATCTGTGTGTCTCCTTTTGTTGCTAGCCAAGGGCTCGGTAAAAACGTTCCCACGGCGACAAATAAAGACAACAATAGAAGAATTATTGAACACGTATGCCTGTTCTCTCTGTGTGTCCCCTTATCGTTAATACATAAAAACTTGGTTAAGACATTTCAATAGCAAGAAAGAACTGTTAGAGGCGGCATTTTCCATGCGGTCACTTTCGTGTCAAAGGAAAGTAAGAGATTAGTTCTTCACAGAATTTGTTCTTTCAAAATAAATAAGGTAGGCTTAAAGGACTGAGTTCATTGTTAGTCGTTTTCTAGATTTTGTCCATTGCCATGTATATCAGAAAATAATCTTTCAGGGGCTGGACATCATCGGCTCCTCAGATATGGGGACACCTACTCAGTTGGGTCCCTCAGAAAGGGCTGATTCTGTTCAAGACATGATCATGAGTCTGTTTCATAGTTACAAACACGCTTTTTCAGTTACACATATCATCCTCCCTTGAATGGTTTCATGGTCCTTCTGTTGACTGTTTCCGTGTTGAGACTATATAGCATCGGATGTTGGGACGCTACAAATACATGAACTAGGGAGAATTTGAAAGAACCCGGTTCTGATCTAAGCAATCCCGGAATTCCCCTTGGAAGGACTAAGAAGAACATGAAAATTCTCAATAAGAATAGCTGCTAATACCATCGGGTTTCGAACCCAGTATGTGCCGAATACAAGTCTAAGAGATTTTAGATCAACCTATTGTCTAATTAATGCTGAATTGTGTACTATGAAGTGATCATTGTGTGTTGCAAAATACAAAACTGAAATTTCTCAATACGTACGAATAAAACCAAGGAAATCTCTTAGGATGGCCTTCTTCGGGCCAAGATATGTGTCACGCATGGATCAAGCATGAAACACATCCATGTTGCGCATTCCAAATCGCAAGGAATTGGGCCCTGTTCGAGATGTTGTTTTTGATGAGGAAAATAATATTAAAATTGAAATTAGAGGAGTAATCTGAATTAAACTGGCAGAGGATGAAGTACGGTTGTGTATTTCTGTTAAAACGGTTGTGAAGTTTTGTTTTCATAACAGTTGGTTAGTCGAAAATTATTAGCCCTTGTTTAAATGAAGAACGCTAGGATATCTGATCTGTTCAAGTCACAGTGGTTACTGTCCTATGTACTACTTGCCTGCAAAATTAGAAAACTTTGCTCTTTCTCCTTGAATGTTTTTGTTTGTTTCGTATGATTCGCAGAATGTTCAGTGATTATTTCCCTACGTCACTACCCGGTTCTTCTATATATTGGAATGTCGGTTTTCTCTTATATGAGAAATTAAATTTTAAATATTATTTAGACGAATTTGAAATACGTGGGATTTAATGTAACCGGTGTTCTCTCTTTAGAGTTTAAATACATTTTAATCATTAAAAAGTTACCAATTCCTGTTTGGTACATCATGGAATTACCGTCGTGTTTATTAGGGACAAGCGGTAGCATAGTTAGTTGAGGCACTATGCTACAAGCCGGAAAGTCGCGGGTTCGATTGCCGATAATTTCACTGGATTTTTCAGTTGACCTAATCTTTCCAGCTGCACTGTGGCCCTGGGGTTGACTCAGCCTTTTACATAAATGAGTACCAGGAATCTTCCTAGAATAAAGGGCAGCCTGCTCTTAAGGCTGACAACCTTACCGCCATTTGCGAGCCGATTTTCTAGAAAATGTGGAAGCCTCGAAGTCTAACAACCCTATGGGTCCCCCACGGCCTGTTACAGGGATACTTTTGCTTTTCTTTTTTCGTCGTATTTGTTGTGGATATATTGCAACGTATTAGAGGTGTGACTGAAGACGGGGTTTTGGATTGGATGATTGTATTTATTGACACCTTATATACTTTACTCGTAAGTACAGGTAATTAGAGCGCTATCGCTAGTCCCATACTTTACAGGTCACTTACACACTAGTGTCCTCAGTCTCTATTACATTCTCCACTAGCCGTTTCCTGGAAGTGGATTGGTATCAGTCTCACTATAACTTCAAATCTCACTCGAAGCCTTCTTTGCATAGACTAATTTCTTTTTTAGTCATTTCTTAATCGCCTTCAACTGCCTACTCTCATATTTCTCTGCTGCAACTGCTAACTCCCGGATTAGACTCAATTCTCTCTGTAGCTGCGTGAGATCCTCGATATATAACCTTGGAGCAGACCCACAGAAAACATCGCTTCCTCTGTTGTCGCATATTGATTCACTGCTACAGAGATGTGTTTACCGCTCAGTTGCATAACGAGAGGGGCGCGGTTCCATAGAGAACGCCTCTTGCAGCGCCACTTCTATTACTGCTTGACGTCATAACGTACATGATGCCTTCCTCCTGTTTGTGTACTGGCCGTTACCTAGCAATACCGTTTCTCTGCCGCCACAGTCCTTGCTTTGAGCAAATACGCCACAATATTTTGAGAAGTATATTTTAATATTTGAAGGGTAAGATACTGCGCATGGAAACAAATGAATATCTTGTCTACTTCAGAACAGCCACATTGAAGTGAGAATCCTAACTTCTAAATTTTGTTTAAGGTTCCATGAATATTTTGATAGCAAAGTGCGGAAGAAGTTTCCACAGTAGGAATCTTGACAAATACCAACGTATAAGGATTTCAGTAACTACTTCATACGTCTGCTGAACCTGAAATAAGCCGCGATCTCATTTCTTACTTTTCTGTCAATTTGTGTTTTACGTAATGTTTAGGTTCTTAAGGCGGTACATATGAAGATTTCTGTCATGCGGGGTGGAACACCGTGTGATTCAGGGCACCCTGAAGATAGAGGCAACAGATTCCTCTCAAATGTGTCTATCCTTTTACCAGACTACACGGCGTCACATCTCAGAAGCCATTAATCTTCAGTTTATAATCCACTTTCCTCAGATATTCATTATGCTGGGGTAGTGGAAGCTTAAGAGCATTAAACCATAGCAAATAACATCCCACATTGGCAGAGAGAGCCCGGGCAAGCGGGGGTTCTACTTGGGAAGGTCTCTTATACAATGCATTTAATTACATTTTACAAAACCCCTTGTGAATTATATGTGGTTTCGAATATATTGAATTTGATAGTGGAACTCTAATTACTATATAGTGCCCAATATAATATAATCGCGTGAAACAGAGTTGGTTTCGTGGGAAACTGTATAACGCAATTCCGATCAAATATCTGAATGAAAGAAACGTCATAGAATACCAGTATTTGCATGGGAAGATAATAAAAAATAAAGCTATTCCTATAACAGGCCATGAAGGCCCATAAGGTTGTGAGACGGCGAGGCTCCCATATATTTTCTGGACAATCGGGTCACAGATGGCGGTGATGTCGGCCTTACGCTCCGGCCGCACTTTACTCTCCAGAAAGATTCCTGGTACTCATTTGTGTTAGAGGTTGAGTCGACCCAGGATCATAGTGCGGCTGGAAGGATTAGGTAAATTGAAAGATCCAGTGACATCAGGAATCTAACCCGCGACCTTCCGGCTTGTAACACAGTGCCTCAAGCAACTGTGTTACAGAGTGCCCTGATGGAAGAAAATATTAAAATAATTTTTAAATAAATAAGATTTGAGATTGTAGATTGGATTAATCTGACTCGGGATACGGACCAGTGACAAGGTTAGTTTGAGATCACTCTTAATATATTGATTGAAATGAAACTTCCGGAAGATAATCATGCGATCGTCACTATGTGTGAAATGGGTTGCGCGTCCGTGTAGGTCAGAGCACTTATTCGGCAATATCATTTAAATTATTTATAATACCATTTATAAAGGTTTTGGCAGCATGAAAGAAAACTAATTTTTAAATTAATTATGATAGTGCTTAAGGTAAATCTGTCAAAAATATTTCTATCGTGTCTCAATTTGTGCACTACTGAATTCTGAGCCAAAATAGAGCGTATATTTTTCAGTCGTGTCTCGTTTTTTGTATGTTTTCGGAATTTAATTTAAACATGAAATGAAAATTGTAGGTTCTCAATATTACAGGCCAAGTTAATAGAATTCATTTCATCTGATTTAATTTGTTTTGATAAATATTGTTAGCGAAAGTAATTTATTTCTACTCTACTAATTTTATCCACGTTTTGAGTTACCGAAATGATTGGAATTAAAGGAATATTATGTTACTTCTCTTAGGCGGAAGTCGCTATATTATCTCTTGAAACTTAAATTTCATATAGAAATTTGGTGCCAAAAATCCTTAAAAGAGGCCATTAATAAGCTGTTAAGCAGACCCGAGTCCAGATGAGAATCTTATAACAAACAGATGTGAAATGAACGTTGTTAGATATGATGTAGTTTTTGCTTACCTGAAAATAATTTTTGTTGCCTTCTACGCAAGAGTGTGGGAGCCCTGTTGGAATAAGCCAATTTCCGATGAAAGATGTTTAGCAGCCTTTGTCCTTATAGGATCACACGGTTTTCGAAAAATGACGCGTCGCTGGTGCAAGCCACCTCGAAAGAATTTATTTATAGTTTCGAAAGACTTGCCTAATAGCCACTCTAGAATTTACACCACTAGAAAACCGAGATTACGTCTGTGGGGATTTGTTGCGCTGACCATGTGACGCTCTCTATTCGCTAAAGTTGGCACTAACTTCCCCGACAAGCTGCGGTCGCTCAGTCGGTATAGTTCGCTTGAGGACTGAAGCCACAGAGTTTGCTTTTTGTATAGAGCTTTATTTTGTAAACTTCGTGACTTCGCTTGCCTTTCTACGTTACTAAAACATCACATCTCGCCGATATATTGGGTTTTTGGACTTCATCCATCGTCCTGGTTTTTAAGATAACTAATAAAAACCAGGACGATGGATAAAGTCCAAAAACCCAATATATCTGTGTGTTATACACCATCGTCAGAATCCTATAGTAACTAATCACATCTCGCCGGTTACTACTCTGTAAATTATAATGCATATTCCGTGTGTTGAAATGAATAAATCTGTACTACCTAAGAAAGTGATCGAGTTATCATTCTCGTACTGGCTTTATCGACTGGTTACTCGTTCGGTTTGTTTCCCCATGGATGCGACCCATGGGAGGAGACTCAAATCTCAATACATAGAGCTTAGTTCTCCCATAAATCCCATTACTCAACGAATTACCAATTAGTCGAGCTTTCCATCTCTAGACGATGATAGTCGAATGTTTTGTCTGTTATAAAATGTGAATAGAAATTAATTATTATTTTAAAAATCTGTTATTTCAAATTCCGTAAGAAGCGATATGTACTTTCGTATGTCTTGTACACATACAAGAATAAAAGTAAAAATTATGTCAGCGTCATCTTTTTGGTAGTTGTACCAGTTATAGGCTGATCACAGTGGCCGCGTGTCTTAAGGCATGAAACACTTCGCCCTCTCGAACTTTGGAATCATGGGTTCGAATCCCACTGAAAGCGTGGATGTCTATCTGTGTTTATTCTGTTTCTGTTGCCCTGTGTAGGTATCGGCCTTGCGACGGGCTGATCTCCCGTTCAAGGCGTCGTACCGACTGTCTGAAATTCAGAAACTGAAGTGAAACGAAGCGTTTTACGGATGCCCTATGCTCCAAGTGGGAGCAACAGGAACAGAAGAAGAAGACCTGTTATAGACAAAGTGAGAGAATTGATTATGGCGTATATTACTTAGTAGTCGAAACAAGACAGACCAGGAATATGCTTCTGATTCCTAAGACTACGTTTCGAATCTCCCTCTGGAAGTAAGGAAATTCTTTAATTTACTGAGCTTTTTCAACATGACATGAAATACTTCGATAATACGGAGGGCTACATTTGCTTGTCAGTGCTCTCATTAAAATGACATGACAGACTTCGTTAGTTTCATTATACAATTCTCTGTGTAACACGTCGAAATGAAATGAAAGTTTCACCAGTTTCTTGCTAGCCACAGCGGCAATCCAGTGAGATGCCTGCTGCCACTACGCCTCCAAATGGGGCAGCATTTCCTTTAGCTCGCATGTAGGGACTGATTTCTCTCTGTAACTCGGGCGTCAGAATCTCTTCAGTGACAACGAGGTATGCTGCATGCATACCAGATGGAGTAACTGGTTGAACAGTTTATCCCACTCTAGTAAGAGAAACTACTCCTGCTGGTGGGATGCGAGGTTCACGATTCAGTAGGAGAGCCTGTAGGATACGCATCCTATATTTGCATCCTGACTCTGACAGGCTTCCAGAAAGGATACTAGAATATGAACAAAGAGGATGTTCTTGAAAAAACTAATGGCATACTTGTCTTTGATACGACACGGACAGCATAGAAAACAACTCGTTTAAAAATCTCGTTGTTGTCTGTATTCTTTGCCGCGGGAACCATTTAATCGGGCCGTTGCCTAATAACAATAAGAAAAATACACATAAAGACACGCAAAAGTACTCCTTGGCTTTAGTCCATAAGCGAACTATACCGACCGAGCGACCGCCTCTTGTCGGCGAAGTTAGTGACAACTTTAGCGGATAGAGGGTGTCACGTGGTCAGCGCAACGAATCCCCACGGCTGTTAATTTTGGTTTTCTAGACCAGACAGACACGCAACTAATGGAAAGAATTTATATAGTACGCCGTTGAGATGGACTCAGGTGCCACGATATACATACCAAGTTTTATAAAGACTGGTTCAGGCGTTCAAAAGTTGATATGGGGCATACACAGACAACAAGGTGATCTCACAGGCATACGTTTATTTTTGAAAATAAGGAAAGTAGACTGAAAGGGAGAAACGTTTTGAAATAAATTTGAAACGACGGAAGGATTGTGTGGTGTTATACCTGTAACAGATTTCAGTAGGCGTGATGCTTGTACTATGAACGATAATAATGTGACACCGTTAACCGACGTTTCGGAGGAAAGTACTGCTCGTGGGAAAAAAATGAGGATATGCAAGAAAATAAGCAGAAAACAGGCATTTATGTTGTTGTTCGGGAACTGAGTGGACTTCACGGCGTCATATCCAGGAAGAATTATATATGATTATCAGCGTGAGAGACTAAAGTCTAATGAAGAAGACGACGATGATGATTATGATGCCTTTCCCGCCTAAACTGAGTTCAAGAAGTCGGATGTATATTTCACGGCTTTAACTTTTCACTGTGCAGCACCACGACTTGGAAAGTAAAAATAAATGAGAATGGAATATGTAAAGAACTGTCTTTAATTACAAGTGGACGTAAGGTGTAACAGAAAAGAGAGTATATAGTATGTCTACTGCAGTTTGCCACACACCGTAACCACACATCTCGCTAGAAGTTCAGTGTCGGCTAGTTCTCTTAAAAACACTTTTCAAATACAATAAAGCATATTGTCACGTGTAGGGGTTTGCGCGTGACATATAAGACGGGTTTTGGATTGGATGATTGGATTTATTGACACCTTATACACATTTAACTCGAGACTATAGGTAATACAGTGCTGTCGCTACTTCACAGTTAACTTTTACAAACGCCCTAAGGTACTCAGTTTTCACTAGTCGTATCCTGGCAACGGATTTATAACAGTATCACTGTAACTTCAAATCATATAGGAAGTCACCTTTTTACAGCCTAATTCCTTTCTTGCCATTGTTCTGCAACTTCCAACTCCGAAGACTCGATTCAGTTCAATTCCTCTGCTCCCAAGCTCATATCCTGCCAGGCTGGTATCTCGAAACTCCAAGTTCCAGTCCAAGTCACATTGCGACCGACGGTCAGTCAGTCAGTCAGTCAGTCAGTCAGTCAGTCAGTCAGTCAGTAAGTCTTGGTGTCGAGCTCCAGATTTTTATTATTGTTTGGCATTTACGGTCTTGTTTTTGTGCGGCGCCCTCTCTGACGAGAGGACGGGCCTGCCTTTTGTATATGCTGCTGGCCTTTGCCAGTGCAGTCTTTCTCGGGTCTGAGCCCCTTGGGACTCGAGACCATATTTTACTGTCTCAGATCTGAGTCTTTGTCTCGAAACTAAACTGAAATCTTATATATAACTACTTTGCACGGACGTCGCAGAAAACACGGTCTCTGTGATATTAACAAGACGTGTTTATAGCGTCGTTGTACAGCAGCGGAAGTTATTCGAACGTTGCTTGCTTATTTGTTGCCCCAGGAATATGTTTACGGAGTCGTTGCTTAGCAATGACTGTCTATTCCGACTTCACTATTCCGGATTTCGTCGGTCATGCCACAATATTTATAACGAATTCCCAAATTATCTTATTGTTTCTTTGCGTTTAAGGTACATACGGTGGCCCCAATTTCAGATATCAGTAAGATGGAAGATGTGTTATAAATGTTTTGAATTGTTTCATTTTTGGTCCGTTACACTATCAATCACAAAGTTAATAGAAAGTCCGTCTAGTGTAACAATTTGTAGGTCACTTTTTTATCACTTCTGCCTTACATGTTTCGGTTTGACACAACCATCATCAGAGGCACTTACTACAATTATGAAAACACTGTCGTTGTTTATGATGTTCACAGTTATGTTTGTTGTGTGGACGCTGCTACAATATGTTGAAGTGTAAAAGCACAACACTTGCTAGGATAGTTGAGTACACTATCAAATTCTCACTTTTCATCCGAAACTGTTTTTAAGTTAAAACGCTAATGTTAAAATATTTAAAACATCTGATGTAAAATGCTAAGCTGCTCCTTGTTAGTTCATCCCGAAGATGGGAGATGTCAGCTTGAGGTTGTATGGCTTATGGTTAGATAAATGTTGTGTGTACACAACACACAGCACATAGGAAACATCTAACCATAAGCCATACAACCTCAAGCTGACATCTCCCATCTTCGGGATGAACTAACAAGGAGCAGCTTAGCATTTTACATCAGATGTTTTAAATATTTTAACATTAGCGTTTTAACTTAAAAACAGTTTCGGATGAAAAGTGAGAATTTGATAGTGTACTCAACTATCCTAGCAAGTGTTGTGCTTTTACACGTCAACATATTGTAGCAGCGTCCACACAACAAACATAACTGTGAACATCATAAACAACGACAGTGTTCTCATAATTGTAGTAAGTGCCTCTGATGATGGTTGTGTCAAACCGAAACATGTAAGGCAGAAGTGATAAAAAAATAACCTACAAATTGTTACACTCGACGGACTTTCTATTAACTTTGTTATAAATGTCTTTGATACATAAAGAATTTACAAAAAGAATATTCGAAATGAGATCCTCATGTTCAGTGCACAACACAAAGTTGTGATACTGTTCTACAAATTGGACAGAATATTTAACCTGAACATTCCCTTTAATATAAGAGAGAATACTTCAGGTTAACTGACCTTTGGGCCACTCTGTGCTTTCCTTTAACACAGGTGTAAGTGGCACTGGAGCGAATTTTACTGAGTTCCTTCGCTTTACCCTGCTAATCATCATCCATCATTGATCCATAGCTATCCTTCACCTCCCCCTGGTGTTTGCGTTACTCCTGAACAGGCAACATATTATCGCGTCATGGATCTTTACGCCTGAGGCTTCTGCTCTGACCCGCAGTTTCGTTGGTACAAAGCAAGGAAATCTAACTACCTCTAGGGCCATGCCATAGCTCAAGCGCTTAGTCGCCGGCTTCCCAACTCTGCGGCCCAGGTTCGAGTCCAGGCCAGGTCATGAGGGATATGTGGTGGATAAAGTGGCACGGGGGTAGGATTTCTCCGAGTATTTCGGTTTCCCCTGTCAATTCTCATCATCTATCACCTGGGGCTAGTACAATAGGCCAATGGTGGCCGACGTACAGAGTGGACTCCGTCTCACCCTTCCTAAGAAACTAAAAAACAAAACTACCTTTAAACATGGGGCCACGCGGTAGCGTAGATGGTTGAGGCACTATGCTACAAGCCGGAAGGTCGCGGAATCGAATCCAGATGAGGTGAATTTTTTTAATTTACCTAACGCTTCTAGCCGCACTATGGCCCTAGGGTCGACTCAACCTCTAACAGAATGAGTACCAGGAATATTCCTGGAGTTAAAGGGCGGCCGGCGCGTAAGGCTGGCAACCTCACCGCAATCTGTGGGCCAGTTGTCTAGAAAATATGGAATATGCCTCGACATCTCACAACCCTATGGGCCTTCACGGCCTGTTAGAAGGATATCTTTACTTTTTTTATTACCTTATAAACATACAGTATGAATCTAAATTATTGTCGGGGTTTCAGTGGCATTTAAACGGAAAGCCCGACAATAATTTGGATCACTATGTATTTCGCAGTATGTAGCCCACGTATATCGATGCCCGCTCGATCCAAAGCGTATAACTACCCGCAGAACTCTGGGGCCATGGATTCGAATTCGATTTTGGGCTGTCGCTAATTCACACATTCAACAGTTCACTACAACAAGTACTAAGTCTTTTCAGTCTGCTGTCTTACTAGTCGTCTGGTAATGGCTTTCAACGTCACAATCCCTGGTTTTCCGTGTTCACGTCCTTACTAGTCGGCGACTGCCTGAAAACTGATTAGACTGTAGACTCGTCCTGCTTACAACACCTCCTAACAGCTATTCTATTGTTCCGTCAGGTATGTCTCTCACGGACCGCGTAGAGAATACCGCTTCCCAATTAGCCCATTGTTGCGTTTAGGAATCTGTTGCGGCTATTACCTAGCAAGGCCGTTGTTTACACAGTTGTTACTTAGCAACGGGTCCACATGCTACATTATGTTTTAGGCGCCGCTCCATTCAGACGCATGGAGTAGTGGAGGTATAGCTCCACGCATTAGCCCCTATTTTCAAGTTGGTGGTCAGACTCATGCCCCGCCTTTTTAGCCTGGGGAAAGAAGTGCCCAGTATCCTTTGGATAGGAAGATCATTAGATCTCAGGTCCGTTGTGGGAGTTGTAAATGTGAGAAAGATCTTCGCTTCTCCTGTCGTGTGGCGTGTAGTAAATGTGAGTAAGATCTCCGCTTCTCCTGTCGTGTAGCGTGTAGTAAATATGAGAAAGATCTCCGCTTCTCCTGTCGTGTAGCGTGTAGTAAATATGAGAAAGATCTCCGCTTCTCCTGTCGTGTAGCGTGTAGTAAATGTGAGGAAGACTTCCGCTTCTCCTGTCGTGTAGCGTGTAGTAAATGTGAGAAAGATCTTCGCTTCTCCTGTCGTGTGGCGTGTAGTAAATGTGAGAAAGATCTTCGCTTCTCCTGTCGTGTAGCGTGTAGCCTGTCTCCCTGCGTATGCTGCAGAATACAGAGAACCGAACAAATTTACATGAACAGATGTTTCAGTGAATCTTTCCCTGCTTTCTCGTCGTTCCAAATTATATGTATTAGAAATAATTTTACATAAATTTGCCGGAAGGAATTACTCAACCGTTGTTTTAACAAATCAAATATTTCTAGCTCGGGGTTATATTGCCTGGGCTTTTTCGTGTTTTCCTCAGTCCTAGGGTTTTCATTCTATAACCTTATGAGGAAAACGTTGAAACGTTATTTTAAAAATCTGCACTGCTGCCTCGGGGCCAGGAGACCTGTTATTCTGACAGTTATTTGGTGGTCTTCCCCAGTTGTGTTAGTGTTTTCACTCAATATTGTCGGGAAGAAAGTCTTGAAACTTGTTTAAAAGATCTATAATTTTACCACTCGACCAGGAGTTTGGCTATTCTGAGAGAGCTCCTTCGTGACTTTCTTATGCCAGAAAAGTGTCTTGACAAGCAACGACTGCTTCAAATCCTTTGCAGTTCTTTATTCATTAATCGTCACATAATTCGACAGCGTGACTCAGCTACCTACAGCGTCGTCAGAAAAAAACATAATTAGAATTTATGTTAAATACAAATGGAGGTAGATTCTAAAGACTTCTGATAATGGCGTATAACTCTAGGAATCACTGGAGTTTTGGACATTGTCCATCGTTCGGTGTTGTTAAGTGATTTTCCAGTCATTAAGATTGGCTCTTTCTAACGGACCCAATAGAATAGGCATCTTCCCCTTACACTTACATGAAGATGGAAACAGATCAAGTTTCCGAAATGTTGTGTTCTCTAATGCTTTTTTTAGAATACCAGACAATGGTTAAAGAGCCAAAACCCAATAATCCTGAAAAAATGGAGTTACTGTCACACACACAAATGTTTTCATTAATCAGCTCAAAATATATTTCGGTCCATCAGGCCACCATAAATCTCCTATCTAATGGGTAGTACCGGGGGCGCTTTACCCGGGGGTGAAGCGACCTGGGCGTGAATCTGACTACTCACCTACAGCTAGTGCCGAGGTCAAGAAAATGTGGATCTATACGTTCACACCCCTCATACGCCTTCATGATGTAGTGCATAATTATTTACCTTTTTACCTTTACCAGGCCATCATCATCAGGCGATTCTTGAGGGATACACAAATGGTGACGGAGTACATGTAAACTACAGTGATAGTATAAAATTATGTTAGTTCAAACTGGATCAGATCCGATGCTTAAAACATTGTATTACGATTAGATATATATACTAAAATAAAAAAAAACAGTTGAAATAATAAAAATGGATGATTCGTGTAAAACGTGGTTCTTGAATATTTCTGTATCTGGCCTGACGGTGGTCAGATTAATACAAATTTAAATTTTTATTTAAGGTCCACAAACAGGATTCAGCACTATAAGGAAATGTGCTTAGCTACAACTGGGGATTCTCCATCCACATACGAGAGCCAGGATTAATCAGGAGGAGCTACTGAAATTGCTCAGTAGTGTGTTGTATCTGAAAATTATGTTTTTAAATTGGACTCTTTTATTTTGATATCTCTATAGTGTTGTAGACTTTACGAATCATGCGGCGTAATAAATGTGAAGATGTCAGCTTCTATACACAGCAGCGTTATAACCGGAATGGTTATCAGCAAAATGCCTCATTCGTCTTTACAACTGTCCGAGGTGACCGCCGGGCCGTATACATTCTACACCAGCCTAGTCCCAACGGTGCTCGCCAAACCACCCTCATACATTGACTATACATAGAGATTTTGCTTCGTTTAATGATAATGCGGAAATTTGAATTAAGCGAGCAAGTCCTCTTTTATGTTTTTGGCATATCAACTTGTGTATTTACTACCTACATGGAGCGGCATCCTGCAGAGTTCTATGATCGTCCACAAAAACATTGCTCTGTTTTGTGGTAGAAGAAACAAGTCCAAACCTTGATATTCCATTACTTAAAGATCCATTTTATTATCATCCACCCATTTAGGAAGATGATCTCTGAACAATCTTTCCCGTTAATATTGTTCGAAAGAAATGGTATATGTATTTTCCATCTCTCGTATATCTGCTATCGTACATGTCCCACTCGTCTTGAATTTTGCTTTTATCGCCGCAATAATATTTGGTGAAGAGAAAGTATTTTTAAGGCCCAGATCATTCAGTATTTTTCGACCTTTCCCACACTTTCTCTTAGGTTCAAATCCTAGCTTTGCACTTTCTCATTACCACTAAGAAATAACTAGTACTCAGTATGTGCATTTGTTCCCATGAATGTAAGAAATATTTTAAATATACAAATATCACAAGTAAATTTTATGAAAACCTGTTAAAAATGTTCATAGAACGTTGTTACAGTTCACTAGTTAAATTTGATGGATGGATTATTGTCACTGAAGCTTAAACTGTGGAGACTGTGTAGTGATTATCGAGACTGGACAATGGCTATGAATTTTGATAAAGTATGGATTAAAATATACAAGACTATAATTTTGCCTGTGGCTCTGTAAGGGTGTGAAACTTAGTCTCTGACATTAAGGGAGGAGCATAGACTGAGGGTGTTTGAGAATAGGGTGTTGAGGAGAATATTTGGACCGAAAGAGAGATGAAGTGACAGGAGGATGGAGAAAACTGCATAATGAGGAGCTTCGTAACTTGTACTCTTCTCCAAATATAATTAGAATGATCAAGTCAAGGAGGATGAGGTGGGCATGTCATGTAGCACGAATGGGGGAGACGAGAAATGCATATAGGATACTGGTGGGAAAACCAGAAGGAAAGACACCACTGGGAAGACCAAGGCGTAAGTGGGTGGACAATATTAGAATGGATCTCAGAGAGATAGGATGGGGTTGTATGGATTCGATTTATCTGGCTCAGGATAGAGACCAGTGGGGGACTCTTGTGAACACGGTAATGAACCTTCAGGTTCCATAAACTGCTGGGAAATTCTTGAGTATCTGCAGAATTGGCGGCTCCTCCAGAAGGGCTCAGCTCCATGAGTAAGTAAGTAAACGGGAATGGAAGGAATGGGTAATGTCAAAGAGCAAAATTTAGGCTGGAGAACTCCAACTTGGGAACAATTCAGGAGAAGAAGAGCAGACTGATGACACTAACGCCTCGAAGTATAAAATTTTTAAATAATAATTAAAAATTTATTTCTACGCCAGAAGAAACACTTAAAGCATCTTCTTTACAAAGAGAAGTCTGCTTAAGCTGTCAAGAGAAATGTTACCTAGCATTGTGGGGATTATACTAAACACAAAATCCTTGAAGGCAGCGCCAGAGCTCAAGAGGTTAGTAGCTGGCTTTCCACCGCAGAGGTCCGGCTTCGATCCTGGGTCTGGTCAAGTGGGATTTGTGTTAGGCAAAGTGGCGCTGGGACGCGTTTTCTCCGAGTACTTCGCTTTACCCTGCCAATCTTCATTCCACCAAATTCTCCATCATCATAATCACCCGGGGCAGGCTACAGTAGGCCAATCAGTGGCCGCCGTGCCGAGTGGACCCAGTTGGACTCCACCGCCCACTAAGCGAATTAAAAAAAAATCCTTAGCGTGAGCATAACGCAGATATGTATGTTGTCATGTACAGGGGTTTGCGTGACTAACAAGACGGGGTTCGGGATTTGATGATCGAATTTATTTTACCTGTATACAACTGGTTACAACAGCTCACAAATCACCAACTGTCACACTGTCTTCTTCCGACTGGACAGTCCACTGGACTATTCTGACTTCAAACTGAACTGAACTCCACTGCTCCGTTGTACTCCCTCGTTCTCCATCAGTTCTCCTAACTCTGTGGGGCACCGGCCCCACAGAAAACATAATTTTCTTTTATGAAGAGTGCGCGTTTATTGATCCGTTACCTAGCAGTGGATGTCCTATTATTGAGAGCCTAAATTCGGGAATGTTTTTACCGATCCGTTATCTAGCAATGGACATACGCGTCACAATTTTTTAATGTTATAGCTGGCTCTTCGTATTGAAGTCCATTTTATACTTCTCTTGATATAACAGAAAACGAAACAAACTCCGTGGCTTTAGTCCACAAGCTAACTATACCGACGAGCGACCTCCGCTTGTGGGCAAAGTAAGTGCCAACTTAGCGGATAGAAGGTGTTGCGTGGTCAGTGCAACGGATCCCCACGGCCGTTAATCTCGGTTTTCTAGAAGAGAGACACTATTTCTTTGAAATAGCTCCTCAATTATCCTCACAAGGCTGAGTGAACCCCGTTCCAGGCCCATTAATTCTCAGGAAATCTGGTAGCGCCGAGAATCTAACTCAGACCTCTGGATCTGTAGCCAGGAACTTTGACCATAGACCACAGAGGCGGTCACACTTGATATAACACAGTGTCCAAATGGTAAACATTACCGATAAATCTTGCTGTAATTTTCTTCTGGGTTAACAGAAGTACCCACATTAACCTGCAGTGAACATGTATGTACCGACGTGTCATATCCCCACGTATCACACGGTTGATTGGCTACTGCACTTACATAAGTTGAGGAACGAATTTAGACAATTTGTACCACGTTCGTAGCTCAAATGCGATTTAAGATTTGAGTTCCACTTTGAACTTCGTTATTTTGACTGAATTTCGCGTTATTTCCCCTTTTCCAAGTAACGGCTAGGGACTGTGCCGTAAGTAAAATTTATGCCCGCCGTTACTACGGTGGTTCCCGCTACATGATAACCATTGCGCCTCATATTAGTCTTATACTCGTAATTTTCTGCGGTGAAAGTTGAAGCGCCTGGCCTCGTGGTTTTCAACCTGTGTTTGTCTGCGGAACTCAACGATATATTGCAATATTCCGCAGAGGCCAAACTTCTGTTTCTTCTCCACATAGCAACACAAATTTTGCAAGGAAGGCAAACATAAAGTGCATTGTTATTATAACTTGTTATAGTAAAACCCTCCAGAATATATACATATATTTATCGGGAAGGTTTTCTGGTACCGAGAATATTGAGCGAAACAATACAGAATTAATCTGGACTTGGTAGGTCTCTACGCTTTCATCACCCTATGAATACGGACAGAATAAATCGGCTTACCACCTGCTTTCACGCTAATATATTGCTTCATCTATTCGACCCTGAAGATGCCCCTCCGAAACGTAGGTTGATATTCAACGGGCTTCATGGCGTTATAAGCCAGAAGATAGTAGTCTTCGGTAAAGCAGGTTTCGGAGACGATCTGTTTCAGTCCACAAGTGAAAAATTGATGAATCAGTTGCGTAGGATTTGAGGCTTGCAGAGTGGTTACTAAGATTTATATCTTATGGGATATAGGGCCGTGTAGTCCGTTGGAAATCACTCGACGTTTGGGAGGAACATGTCACCTCCATCTTAAGGGTTGAAGAGCGGCCTCCGTAGTCTAGAGGTAACGTTCCCACCTCATGACTCGTAGTACGCGGGTTCAAATACCCGGCGGAGGTCATCGAAATTTTAAGGGCAGAAAAATTCAGGGAACAAGTCCTCCGGGAGGGACTTTAAGCCGTGGGTCCCGTGTCATAGCTTTACGGCACGTAAAAGAACCTCATACCTCCAAAGGAGGTCACTGAACCAAATTAACGGACGTTTCCCGCCCAACAGCAGTCTCTAATACCTCTGGTAGATGGGGGAAGCATTATAGATACCTCTCAGCTAGTAGAGCCGGTCTCGCTGGCTGGGCAGAACTGATGGTAAGCACCAGTACCGGTAGGATATAGAGACCGGTAGAAATCATAGAGGGAAGCACAATGGACCAATACAGGTCTCAGAGCATGGGGAAACCCACCCTCTCCAATAACTAACTAACTAAGGGTTGAAGAGGAAACCAAGCAGGAAATAAGCATGAAGCAGGCAAAAAGCACAGCTTTTCTTCAACCTTCCTCCCAAAATGGTGGTTGACTTTTAATGGACTGCACAGCGTTACGTTCCAGACGATAGAATTCTTCTGGGGAATTAGCTATTCAGTTGGGTTGTTTAGACCGAGATGTCCACCTGAGAACGGAAATAGATACAATTCCCGAAACGTTGCTTTTTATTGAGAAAAATAAAAGAACGAAAAAAATTTAAAAAGGTGATACTAATTCTAAATTATCATCGCCAGAGCTCTTTATAATTGACAAAATTAAGAACGAAAAATCCTAAGGCTGAAATGGAAGAAAAAGAGTATAAACAGAAATTCTACCCCGGCCACTACTGGCCTATTTACCAGCCCCGGACGATAGATGATGATTGTGGAGTAGTCGGTGGAATGAAAATTGGCAGGTGAGACGGAAGTACTCCGAGAAAACCAGCCTCAATCCCGCTTTGTCCACCAGAAATCCCACCTGACCTGGGCTCGAACCCTGGCCGCCGCGGTGGGAAGTTATCGAATAACCGCCTGAGATATGACACGGCCTTTGGAAATAGTTACTAAAGTTTCGATGTAACATTATGCCTCTATCTTTAGAGTCACAGTGAAAATATAAGCATTGTTTTCCTCCAAAATATTGATACCCTCTTAACCTCCTAACAAAATTTAGGAAAGATACGCAGACAGCAAGATTATTTCATAAGCCTCTTTTAGTTTTTTAAAAATAAGGAAAGTAGGATATAAACCACAATATAAATACCCATCACCTTGGAAATCTGAAAATATACGTGCTCTAAGGTTCATTGTCCTTTCTTCGTACAGTTTTCTTACCCCTTGTGTTTGATGGAATATGTCAGAAAAACAATATTCCAGTCACAGAAGGGATATACTAAGACCAACTGTGTTCAGACATGTGCAGGATTCTTAATGGAACAATTCAATATGTGAAAAAAAACATGAATTGAAAAATGCGATCAAAAAATGAATAGAATTGAATAGCATTGTTCTAATTGTTTTACAGTTATTCTGTTGATAGGGGCAGCAGAATTTTCCAGCATCCAATGAGAGCTGATCAGCATAACCACAGGGTTCAAAGGCCTTCAATATTTTAGTATAAACACAGCGATAAACGGGACTGAACTTCAAATCTGCAGGGATTTAAATGATACTGTAATTTTTATTATAGGTTACTCTGGATATTTGTGTAATATTGCAGCCCGTTTCTCTTGTGCATCAAATGAATATGAAATTTTTCAAAACATCGGTATAACTTAAATACTGGTAGATTTGGAAACAGTCATTCAGTGTGGGGTATTGTTTCAATGGAGTGCAAAACTTTGTCACATTGTCCGGCGGTTAAACTCTGCGCCACTCTTTCTCATGTCAGCGTGAACGTCTAGACACGCTGCAGCACCATCCGTTTTTCTCAGTGTTCTCAATTCCACACAACATAATTTCCCCTTCCCCTCGTTCTACACGCTTTTCCTACTGTACAGTGGCCAAATGTTTTGTAGCATATTCTGAGGTTCGGAAGTTAAGTTTGTATGAGCCCTCATGCACGATATCCTGTATTCCGTTTTCTGCTTGATTGCCTTCATATTGCTTATCTGCAGTGGCTCGCATTTTCGTAATTATTCGGATTCGTTTTTAGCCTACCCTCGTTATTTTGAAAAAAAAAGCAAGCAGCAAGATGATCTCATAAGCCTCGTACAACAGTTAGAGGGGATACACAGCAAGGTGTTCTCTTGAACCTCCTTTTATTTTTTTCCAACTAAGGAAATTATGTTAAAAATTGAAGTATGCTTATGAAATCATCTTCCTGCCAATGTGTGTGTCTGTATATGTATCTCCCACACCAAATTTTGAATGCTGAGCCGATTTGAACGGCGTACTTCTTAAATATTCTCCATCAGTAATACCAACATTACAGCCTCTCAAATTGCTGAGGTAAAACTTTAATATTTACTGGAACTTCTTGACTGTTTGATTGCTGGATTTGCGTGGAAATTCATCGAAGTTTAGGAAAAATACTGCCTCCATCTTCAAGATTAAAGAGTAAGACAAGCAAGAATCTAGCAAAGAGTAGGTAAAATCTGTTTTAATGTTATCCTTCCATCAAATCAGTCCCGTGTAGCTGAGTATAGTCACTAGGTTACACGTTGGAAGATAGAAGAACCTAAGTTCAATTCTCGGCACAGGTAACTCCGCAGCAGCCAGATCGGCTCTGAGGCCCACAAAACCTCTTGTTTCATGGTTATGGGATCTTCCACAGGGGCAAAGCTGTTAGGGCATGAAGCTGAGAACTCTTCTCCATATAATGCTCTGAGACTGAGAATATGTGGAGCTGCCCTTTCACTCCCCATACGCTGTGCTTTAATGCACTCAGACGCAACTTGACTGCTAAAACAATAATTTGTATTATGTTACACAGACGTGCAGATAACCGTGTACATTAGAGTAGTTACACTGCAGATGTTTTTCCTCAGGTGCATATAAACTGAATTAAATTTTATGAGATCAGAGGTTCTTAAGATGTTGAATGTTAAGAGTGTTTTCTTCTTGGATGTGACGCCGTGTAGACAATATTTATGAGGAAAGTATTGCGTCCATCTTCATGAGAGAAGAATAGGCCGATTAAGTAAATATGGTTTGCTTGCTCATCTGCCTCTAGACCCTGAGAATTGACGCAGAATCATCCTAAAAATAAGCACTACAATTCTACCAAACGATACGGCTTCACACTCAGAAGTGATTTTCTGTTCTTAAAATTATACTATAAGGCATAACCCTTTGTCATTTTCAGGTACAGTTGTGTCTGAGTTCATTCCTGCTTGCTTGTCTGCTTGTTCGGCTGAGTTTTCGACCCTGCAAATGGAAGTAGCACTTTTCTCCGAAACGTCGTTAATCGGCTACCAGGCTATATAGCACCACATACCAAATGATAACACTCTTTTTAAAATTATACTGCATGTTACTGCTAAAATAATAGCTTGAATCGGATATCATAGGCAATTTTAGGGGCGAAAATAAGAGGAAAATGGATCCTAGTGTTTGGTTGGCAAACTGCTCTGGAACACAGCGTGATAGCACCTACTTGCTTAGTAAGAGTATAGTTACTTCAGAGTGAAGGTGGTGTGATATCTTACTTTATAATCATCATAATATTTTCAATTACGTAGCAGAAAGGACTAAGAAACACTTGAGAGTAATAGAAGCCTTGTAGAGTGGGATATTGCGTTGTAATAGCATCTTTAGCTAAATACACTTGGGCGTAATATTCCCCAGGTAATACACAATTTAGATCAAGTTGCATGATAACTAAGTAAATTACACTACTACTTTAACAATTTAAATAATGTTAAGAATTTTAATTTCTACGCAAAAGGAAATACGCAGGAGATATGATACAATGTTCATCGAATTAAGTTAACATCTGTTTGTACTTAGAGGCACGTGAAACCCACATATAAATTGTGTGGGTGAAATGTCAATTTATTGAACGTTTAATCAGGTCGTGAGCACAGCTGCCACTGTTAACAGACAAAATAAATAATTTAATTAGAAAGGTTAACAGCTAACCAACTGAATAACTTATTAAACTAGCACATAACGAGATTAATGGATAAATTTCCAAGAAGATACATATGTAACCTAATTAAAGTACCCACATAATTAGAAAACTTGTAGTACAGTAACTCTCCAGTGAATGAGTTCCACACAATTTAATATAATTTATTAATCTTATGGTCACGAATTGAGTTTCGTGAAACTCGGTTTGAGCATCATGCCACCAGAGGGGTCATGATTTATGGAAGATTTTCAGTTTTATTCATGATCAAGATTGTGTTGGAAACTTTTACAGTTCATTACAGAGTCTTGAAAGTTCTTATGCCGGTAGAACTTTCAATAATATTGTAACATGACGCCTGAAAGCCGAAATAGTGAAGGCGGAGCCAAGCGCCCATTGCTAGATAACGGCTCGGTAATCATGTTCCCACAACAATGAATACGACTGAAGAAGCAATGCATTGCATACAGAGTCACGCCGATTCCTAGGTAACGCATACAGAAACGTTTCCGTTCACACGGCAACGAACCTCCGGAGCACAGTAACAACGAAGAACGTGATAATTCTACTGTTGAAGGAGGTGATCTCCATACGGTTCGACCAGAACCTACCTCAGGGAGAGAACTGACCAACAGAGGACAGAATACAATAGAAGACGTCAGGAGAAGTAGTCGGAAGTCAGAAGTGAAGTCTTAAGTTTATGTTGTGTTATCATTGTTCGTAGTTATGAAGTATTATAGTTACAGTGAAATTGTGTTACAACTAATTGTAGTTCCGCCTGTTGAATATCCAGTATATCGATTCATCTAAACCGAAAGTCGTTAATTACTTGTCGTGGCAATATATAACTTTCATAAAGATTATATGAAGATAATTGAAAGTAGAAACATGGCAAAGCAAAAATTATAAAATTATTGGAACTCTGACGAACGCAGTTAGCAAACAGTGCTAGATGGCTTAGAATATGGCTGTTTATATTCCTGCGTTGTATTTTGGAACTCCCGGATTCAAATTCAGAAGAGATTTGATAACCTGACAGAATTTTCATTATTTCCCCCTCTTCCAGCAGGTAGCCCTTGATAAAATAAAATAAAATCCTTAATATGCCTTAATAAAATCCACGAACACTTCCTTCCACAGAAAGAGTATTGTGACTCAGAATTTTCGTCGTTTCCTTAGCTGTTATGGGATAAAGAAGGCATCACTCACTCACTCACTCACTCACTCACTCACTCACTCACTCACTCACTCACTCACTCACTCACTCACTCACTCACTCACTCACTCA
>NW_019725428.1:108002-119847 GCF_002891405.2 Cryptotermes secundus
CGAGCCAGATCTATCCAATCCATACCATACCATCCCATCCTATCTCTCTAAGATCCATTCTAATATTGTCCACCCACCTAAGCCTTGGTCTTCCCTGTGGTCTCTTTCCTTCTGACTTCCCCACTAAAATCGTATACGCATTTCTCGTCTCTCCCATTCGTGCTACATGCCCTTCCCACCTCATCCTTCTTAAAGATAGTAATTTAATTTAAACTAAATCTCAGTAATTTAGTTGGTCGTTGTGCAGATTGACACACATCTTTGCTTCCCTCCTCTACTTCCCCTTGGTAAAAGCAGGGATAATACCCTAAACCAGGCTCCACCACTAACTCTAAATAATTATTATTTCAGAATTTACGGTCTCCTTACTGTTCTGCATTACATAACTAATGAAAATGCAAAATTTGTCCTTCTGCTTATTAAGCATCGCGCATAAAGATGCACGGGGAAGCGGAGGTGTAACTCCTACATTCTCGACCTCTGCACTAGATGGAGGTGAGTGGTCAGCTTCACACCCCAGCCGCTATACTCCTGGGGGAAAAGCCCCAGTACCCGTTCGACAGGAGGTTGGACTCCAGAGCCGGTGTGGATGACGTGGAAAAAGGAAATATCACCTACCTCGACCGTCCACCCTGTCGCCATACAGTCCGAGCCATCGTGACTCATTTATATAAATTTTTGGGGATGCAGACTGGTTGTTAAAGAGTTAAGATTTGAAGATTTCACGTCGGTGAATATCGCTTCCATCTTCAGGGTAGAAAAATCCGCGAGCGAGTAACTAGCGTGAGCAGATTTCATGAGGCGATACGTTCCTCTGAAACGTCGGTTCACACGAGATCTACACGGCGCCACATCCCAGAAGACGGCATTCTTGGTAGTTAAATACTCATCCTTATACCCGACTGTAGGCATGGTCAAGTCAATTGAAATAAGGACTATGTAGTGTGTATGAGACTAAAAGGGGCAAGATTGCATTATATCACTCTCCCTCCCTCTCACAACAGAGTTGCAGCAACTACATCGATAATTATTGCCCGTTTCATACCACTCTCCTAAGTGTATCTAGAAACACGGCATATCCCCAAGAGTCAAGTATCAGGAGTTTACGTGACTAATAATAATGGGTTCTGGATTTAAAGATTGGGTTTATTAGCATTTGTCGCACATTGCACTCCTGCTGGACAACGTCTGCCTGACGAATATCTATTATGAATCTCGGACTGGTCTCTACTACTCTCGAATTCACGAATGAACCGCGGCCGGCATAGATGTCACCACACCTTGCAGTTATTGTCCTCTCTCATTCTGTTTCTTCCGTTGTCGCGAAGTGTGTGTGAATCTCGCGGCTTTGATTTATACAAGCGTATTCGTTGCTACGCAACGTGCTTTTAGCGAGCCGTTGTCTAGCAATGGACTCAGCTCCGGCTACAGCATTCCGACTTTCAGCCGTCATGTCACAGTATCAATCACTGATATCTGACGGAATGTTTTTAACAGTGCATGAAAAATGTGTCACGAAGTTGCAGACCAGTGGCTGCAGCTCCATTGTGAAGCGAGGGAGGTTAACACACCTAACTAACATTCTGTTCAAACCCAAACACACCCTACAGTTCCTGGCTCAGTTAGTGGACTAGACCGTATCCCACTGGGCATTCTCTTCAGAACAGACAGGCCTAAAAAACATGGACATTACACGATATGATACTTCAGAATTTTAAAATAAACCACGCCAGAGACAAGAGCATCCGTTCTTCTGAATGTAGATTAGTTCGCTGTAGCAGTTCCAGCAGCACGTCAATTCCCAGGCTGGAACAATGGGAAATTATTCCAAGCTTAACGTGCTGCCGAGGATAATTAAGTTAATGTGTACAAATTGTAAGTCAGCAAGGGCAGCATAAATAGATGTAAGGTAAAGGTAAAGCTATCCCTGTAATAGGCCGCGAAGGCCAGTAGGGTTGTGAGACGTTGAGAGTCCCACATATTCTAAACAATCGGGTCAAAGATGGCGGCGAACTTATCAGCCTTAGGACGGAACATAAATAGGAAGTGAAGGGAATTTTGTCTCCATAAATTCAGATTTCAGATACTGCCAAATATTTGATATTTAAGCAGCTGGATGTCGCATGTCTGTATTTCCAGGAAGAGACTGGACATACCTCCAATTCCTATTCAACGTTTATTGTGCTATTACAACTCGGGAAATTATATTGTCTTCGATATAGATCTATTTTACTTGACAGTCATATTTTTTTTTTAATTTGAGGCATCTCCTTTGTCCGACAGTGATAAATTCTCACGGCGAAGTAATAAATCCATTCTAAAGCTCAGGTATCTCTGAAGTAGATATAAAATAGGTTGTGACTGTAGCACGCATATTTAGCAGACTGTTCCGGACTTTGTCCAACATGATGTATTCGGAACAGAAAAAAGAAGCCTGTAATTGGACCTGTTTCCAGCCTTATGTGAAAAAGTGGGGAAGCACTTACTTGAATTGGTTAGGAAAGGCTAAACACTGGACTGCCTGAGTAAACAGGCTGTCCGGTGATAGAGATTATGTTGGATGTAAATCCAAAAGTCTACCAATATTCGCTAAAAGCCGTTTCTGTGATACTAATATATATGTATATATAAAAAAAAGTAAAGCTGTCCCTGTACCAGGTCGTGAAGGTCCATTGAATTGTGAGACGTTGAGGGTCCCACACTATCTAGACAATTGGCTCAGAGATGGCGGTAAGGTTGTCAGCCTTACGCTCCGCCCAATCTTTACCCCCCAAGAACATTCCAAGAATATTCCTGGTACTCACTTCTCTTAGAGGCTGAGTCGACCCGAGGGTCATATTGCGGCCGGAACTATTAGGTCAATTAAAAAAAAATCCAATGCCCTCATCGGGACTTGAACCGGCTTGTAGCATAGCTCCTCAACCAACTACGCTACCGCGTGCCCCCAAAATGTATATGGTAGGCAACTTGTAGGGAGCGAGTAGTTGCTCTGGTGGAAACCCGATACTCTTGGAAAGTTGTGTAACTAACTAGTTCCATGGAGCCGAGTCCTTGAGACACCAGTCGCTCAGATGTTCAATGTTCCAACATTTTAT
Source organism: Cryptotermes secundus (assembly GCF_002891405.2). Taxonomy (NCBI): domain Eukaryota; kingdom Metazoa; phylum Arthropoda; class Insecta; order Blattodea; family Kalotermitidae; genus Cryptotermes; species Cryptotermes secundus. The sequence goes on from NW_019725428.1 coordinate 111,098, forward strand.
GAAAAGCGCCGCGAAATACATCACGAGCATAGTCTTCAAAATTCATAAGCAGTGTCATTCCATATTATCTTCGTCATGAATCGTACTACAGCCTGTTACAGGCTATCCACTTGTCCCTTTCGAGAGCTCTTTTCTTTTATTTTCCAATTTGGATAGTTCTGAAATCTTGTTCAACTCAAAGCAACTTATAGGTGGGGGGGGGGGCTTCCCCACTATTTTAGCGCCTTTCATCTTGGTAAATGTTATTTTCTCGTTAGTTTCTATTTCTTGAGCTCTAGACGTTCCAGCCACCCAGTCTTCCTGACTTCACTGCTATTATTACGAAGGGTTCATCATGTAGAACAATTTCTGCAATTCATGGTTATACGTTCGATATTACACGAATTAAAATATTTATACGAAGCCCTAAAAATCGTTTTAATTTATTCAATAAAATCGAATAAAATAACAAGTTACGATATACATTTCAGCGTAAAATTCTGACGCGTTTGGTCTGTAATATTGCCTCCGCATTTTTAGTTCGTTAACAGCTGACTTTCGGCATTCTCCTTCAAACTGTGGTAAAAAAGATATAATAGGCATCGTGTTATGAAAAGATAATATAGGGGATATATTTGGTTCAGTTATCTCTAAAACCGTAATATGATATGGCTGGAATTGTATTGGAGGACACAACTTGTGTCAGAAACATTTTTTTCTCTTCGCTAAGTATTTTACGAGTAACACTTGAAATTCGAGTAGAAACGCTCGTTTCTTTATCGTCTAAAGAGTATATCACTGATGTTAATTCAAACTGGAATGTATCAACCAGTCTCGTTACGGTTCCTAAAGTCATGTTTTATGAATATCTATTGAATGATTCTTGAAGTTTATAGAGGAAGACGACGAACTGACAGAGATGAAGCCAATAGGCATATTTCTATATAAATTCTTTGCGAATGAATAAGTGATTCGAATTTTATATAGGTATATCACTAGACCCCTTACGTAATATTACTAGATATGCCTGCTAATCAGTTCACAAGATCTCTTTACTACTACTACTACTACTACTACTACTACTACTACTACTACCATGACACTCTCTGGAGTGTTCTCATTCAGAATTCCAAAATTATGAATCTTTATAGACAGGCGGTAGGACTCCTTGGACGTGTGATGAGCCTGTCGCAAGGCAACTACCTACACAAGAAAACACAAACGGAATAAACGCGGACAGATATCAATGCCTCGAGTGGGATTCAAACCCACGATTCCAGTGTTTAAGCTGGTGAAAACATTTTATGGCATAAACCGCTCTACCACCATGAGAGGCATTGTGAATTTAAATATCTTCATGTATCAATAGACCTAACCTCTTATTAAATCCTTTTTTAATTAATTTTAAGTCGTTAATTTTCACAGAGCTAGTATAGACTTCTCATGGATTGGAAAGCTCACGGAAATATGAATTAATAACTTAGTGATGGCTACCACTGACATAAAAGAAGACTCGCTTTACATGACAGGACTTAAGCCTGTAACTGAAAAAAGAAACAGTTGGGTCAGTGTCACATATATTGTACACAGAAGAAGATGAAAAAGCAGAAGAAGACAAATGAGTCTGCGTAATAGAAACTCGCCTGGTGTTTTTCTCGTCCATGTCTGTTAACGACTACAGAGATATTTCTCATTAATGCAGGATAAATTAATACTTAGTATAGACTCTAAGTATGGCATTTAGGAAAAAAATATCATTATGCATGTGTTATCAGGTTTGGTTTTCAAAATAAATGTGAAATATTTTCCTGGAATGAGAGGGAGATATGTTATTACATACTCGTACTGTGAAATGTATTTCAGGACGATTTAATCTAAATACAGGGTTATAACAATATTTTAATGTTTATATGGAATACAAAGCGAATGGTTACATTAATGTGTTTCTACCCTCTTGCCATTAAAGCGCGTGCGTTCGAACGGTCTCTCGTTAAATGCTAGTTCTCTCTCTCTCTCTCTCTCTCTCTCTCTCTCCAGGAACTGCTTTCATATCAAATGTTTTTCACTGTATCAGATATATTTTTTGAAAGTAATTGGCGTCATTAGGTTTAGTTATTGCTTGCTTTCGTTCCTTCAACATTCCAAACAGCTGAAAATCATAAGAGTGAAGTCAGGTGACGGTACTGGCCAGAGACTTTAGTGACGTTGATCGTGATTTAATTTGACAACCGTTTACGTGGTCTGCTTGCTGTAAATCAACCGTATAAGATGTTAATATTCTAATACACTTTTTTAATTCGCTAGTGGGGGGTGGAGTCCAGCGGGGTCCACTCGGCACGACGGTCACTAATTGGTCTATTGTAGCCTACCCCTGGTGATTATGTTGATGGAGAATTTGGTAGAATTAAGATTTGCAGGGGAAACCGAAGTACTCGGAGAAAACCTGCTCCAGCGCCACTTTGTCGACCACAAATCCCACTTGACCAGACCCGGTATCGAAGCCGGGCCGCCGCAGTGGGAAGCCAGCGACTAACCGCTTGAGCTATGACGCGGCCTAACTAGTTTCACTCAAGACAGAAAAAGTATTTTTAACTAAGTTCAAATTATTTATATAAAATCAAAGATGAAAATCTTGTTTTTAGAAAATCCAGTAAAATCCCTACTTTTCGGAGACGCTGAAACGCTGTTTAGTAGCCACTGATAAAAGCATTACAGATTCATTCGATTTCTATGAGTTCTTTATATCCCAGGCGAGAAGTTGGCACTCATTATGGGAACTGCATCTTTGTTTGTGTCTGCTACTGAAGTCTATGTTCAGCGTCCGTGATACTTGGTGCAGGAGACTTTCGCTAAACTTAATTATTACATATGAATTTTTGTGTTATGAGATTTTTTAATTCACTTAGTGGGGGGTGGAGTCCAAGTGGGTCCACGCGGCACGGCGCCCACTGATTGGCCTATTGTACCTGCCCTGGATGATTACGACGATGGAGAATTTTGTGGAATGAAGAGTGGCAGGGCAAACCGAGGTACTCGGAGATAACCCGCCCCAGCGCCACGTTGTCCACCACAAATCCCACTTGACCAGACCCGGTATCGAATCCCGGCCGCCGCGGTAAAAAGCCAGCGACTAACTGCTTGAGCTATGGCGCGGTCTTTGTTATGAGGTCAGCGCGACGGTGACTAAAGTCTACTGTAACCTTGGTTTGACGCCATGTCATCTAGTAAATATTTACTGTGTAAGATTTGAGGCTTTCACGGCGGTGATTATGATTCAGGGTAGAAGATGGAGGCGACGTTCCTCCGAAACGTCGGTTAACACAACATATACACGGTGCCAAATCCCAGAAGACTGCTTTCTTCAAATATTTACTGACCTTCTGGGGGATTTTAAACTTTATCAAACTACATGGTGTCATTAGTCAAGATCCACTAATCGAAATATGAGTTTATGCTCTTTCCCGTGTTGTGATTATCTTGCTGAGGTTAATGAAAACATGTTTCTTTCTTGAAATATGCACCATTTCAGAAACTTATTTAAAGTCAGGGGCGTAAACAGATTGGCGAAGACAGTTCATGCCTTAAATCGCCCGGCCACTCTAGTCGGCGGGTATGCCACTAGGTCCCACATAATATTCAAATGTCACATCTCAAATTTGTTTAAATCCAGTAATCCAGTCTGGGAGCCATACAGATATTTATATTGCTTTTGTTGTATAATGTATGACAGCCGTGTGGGAAACATATTCATTTAGCACGCATGGTTCATTTCAGCTGTTCATACACATATCGATTAATGAGAGAACTGTGGGCTGTGTCAGCCTGATATCAAATGGGGTTTATCATAATGCAAAACCATTCAGGCCACTGTGGGGAAACATTTGAAGAACTAAAGCGCTTTCAGTGTCCAATATATTAAAATCGTATTTAATGCTGTTTGTTTTTATTTTAGCCATCGAATATCATATCTCATAAACGAGCCATTAAACGGACTCAAAAGCTTAACCTCTTATCTGATTCATTTGGCATATCTGCTTCGTGATTGAAAAGTAAACTTATCTGTTTGGTATAATAGGACGAGGTTTCGTGTATTTTTGTGACGTTCTTCATTTAATGTATATTTTTAGTTACGTAGTTAATAATTTAAAAGAGAGAGAATGTACTGTGATTACTGGGCTTTTGGACTTTGGTCTTTGCCCAACATCCTGTTTTCTAAGAAACACAACGTTTCGGAAACTGGGCCTGTTTCCGAAATTTTATGTACTTTAGAATTTTAGAAAGCCGGAAGATGAAAGAAGTCGTCCAAAAACTCAGTAGTACGTTAAACACGATCGTCAGAAAACTTTAGAATCTACTTGACAACGAATGTATAAGTATGAATTGGAAGAATGACTGAGAAAAGCTTAACAACCCATTCTTGTGGTGAGATTCGAAGTTTGGATACGCCAAATATGAGACATGTGGCAACGTGTTTCTCCATTCTTTTCCTAGAAACGGCTGATATGTCACAGTATTATGGCGTGTAGAACCGTTGCTATGCAATGACCTCGAAATGAGCGGATATAACAGGGCCATTTCTGGGAAACTGCTAGGTAAACACGTTCCCTTAACAACAGACACGAACGCAAAAATAGAAGAGCTGTGTTTTCTATTTGGTCCGTGCCGAGATGTTATAAGCAAGGGACAAGAATAGAGTTTAATCAGTTCTGTACGGGAGTATGTGAAGAAAGGACTTGAGCATGGAGGTAGATGAGTAGCTATTGGAGCCGTTACAAGGAAACGTCTAGTAACAGACTGAGAACACTAGACTGTGAGCTGCAATGAACTATAAAGTGTGGAACTGGTGATGGTATTATAGTTAATTGCAGTCACGACCTGTAAGAGTTCAGTAAATGTATTTACCAGTCAATACCCCGTCTATAGTCACACATACACTACACGTGACAGTATATTAGGTGAAGGCGATTCTTTACGCGTTACAATCTACAACACCGTTTTCTTCAGTCAAGGCCGTAAGGAGCTCAGATACGTTATTTGCATGATTCTGAGACCTTATACGAGTAATTGCGACATGGCGTTGCCAAGGTCCGTGTTTTATTTTATGTCCCTGGTGATGATTTCACGACCAAAAAAAAAGTTGTTTCTATGCATACCTAATTTCCCCACTAAGCTGTGAAGACGGCATTAGTTGGAAGCGAGTGTTAGCAGCTCTATTCGGGGAAAGAGGCCCGGTTCTTACTGTATGGGAGCTTGGGTTGGCCCGGTACTGGTCTGGACGTTATGGAGAGGAGACAATCTTGCCCCTATCGGGACTGTAATTCTGCCACCTTGGCCGCTCTGCCCGTAGCCCACTGCGTTATCTCGAGTCCTGACTTCGTGCCAGAGACATTCACATATGCGGGAACCAGGGCTCTAATGGCTTCCGAAACCAATGTTATAGCTTCCAGATTGCGATTTGACTAAGTCCATTTGTAAAACTGCGTGTACTCTTCTACAAGGAGAATGAGTTGGACAGGTCCTGTAGTAATGAAGGGGGAGAAGAAGAATGAATGTAAAGGTTTGATAAGAAAGTCAGAAGGAAAGAGATCACTAAGAAGACCTAAATGAGGTTGGAAGATAATATGAATTAAATCTTAAAGAAGTAAGATGTGATTGTACGAAATGGATTCATCTGGCTAAGGATAGGGACCAGTGGAGCGCTCTTGTGAATATTGTAATGAACCTTCGTGTTACATAAAACGCTCGAAAATTCTTGAGCAACTGAGCAGCTAGCAGCTTCTCAAGAAGAATTCGGCTGTACGGAGTCCGTTGATTAGTTTGTTAATTAATATGCCTCTTTGTTGCACACTTCGTAGTTTGTTGTAAGACCTTATTGCAGTTTGGTCAGGATGTTTATGGTTTGGTTGTTTTTAGACCTCTTTTTATAAGGCCTTATTAACCAGTGCATGGTAAGTGTAAGACGTGGCTGTGGATTCACTCGCCCTCAATTTCCCAAGAGGCCTTGGTGTTGCTAGCTGAGATGATGTTTATTAACGATAACCCCAGCGGTTGGCGAGAGATTTCCGTGTGTGTGAAAGACTTTTGTTTCACTGTTGAGCCTATATACCTTCATTCATTGGTTATTGGACGGTGAGGCGCAGAGAAACATTACCGTAACCGATCCCCTGGACGTCAGGTCCACAACCAATGAGAAAAATAAAAGACATCGAAAAATAAATTTATAAATGATTTATTTAAGCAGGAAATTATTTGAGAATTTGGTAGTAATGCAGTTGGCCAACAATTTCCATACATCTCTTTAAACAGAAACCAATTTTCTCCACAACAGTTGTCATTTTCCGTCGAATGTAACGTATATTCTTACATTATATTAATTTAAAATACATTTTAATATTATTCTCCTATCTCTTCCAAGTCACCAAAGGGGCTTCTTTCATGTGACCTCCCGACAGATATTGTAATAATTTCTAACTTCTCTCATAGATGTCTACGGAAATTCGTCTCGTGATTTATTTGAATGTGCTTTTTCGATTTTATCGATCATATAGAATCATTGAGAGGATGACTGTGAGAGATGTGTTCGGAAAGATGTAGAAGGAAGGAGTCTCAGGTTATTTTACGATACCACCCAAAATTTTATGTGAGGGAACACAGGAAATAAGAAAGATAAATTAGAAAATCTAGTTTCCAGGCCGGAAAATGGATCCATCAATTTTACCATAACGCCTTTCAGCTTTTTACTTTAAAGTGTTTAAACAGGCAGTGGAATTTCAGATCAAAGTGCCTGTTTTACATTAGGAGTAATTTCATTTGATACAGTGGCAGGTACTCTATATTGGAAGGGGCACGAAATAGCGTACTTCGTTGAGACACTATGCTACAAGAAGGAAGTTACGGGTTCGATTCCCGATGAGGTCATTGGATTTTTCAATGGCCTTAATCTTTCCAGGTGCGCTGTGGTCTTGGGATCGACTCAGCCTCTACAGAAATGAGTACCTGGAATATTCTTGAGGGTAAATGGCGGTCGGCGCGTGAGGCTGACAACCTCACCGCTATCTGTGAGTCGATTGTCTAGAAAATGTAGGAGTCTCGACTTCTCACAACCCTATAAACCTCCACGAACTCTTACAGGGATAGTTTCACTTTTTGATCATATTGGATACAACAAAATATTCTGTACCTATGTGCGATAGATATGTGGTGACCATTTACGAGTATTCTGTTCCCTGGCAGTCACATGTATAAGCTTATCATCATACAAACAATATGACGGTAATGCAATATATTCACTTCACTACAAACTCTTAATCAGGTCACAGTTACGTAATATATGAAACGACAAGAAATACGAGGACGTAAGTTGTTACTTGCCGGTCACGGTAGCCGAACGGTCAAAGGCATGCACTGTCTTCGCTCGCTCGGAAACCGAGATTGTGGGTTCGAATCCCACTCAGGGCGTGGATGTTTGTGTGCGTTTTTCTGTGTTTGTCTACAGGTAGAGGCCTTGCGACGAGCTGATCACTCGCCCAAGGAGTCCTACCGTATGTGTAAGATCTAGTAAACCGAAGTGAAACGGAAAGTTTCATGGAGGTAGGCCTAGGCCCAAATTGGGGCTGTAGCGCCACAGGAAAAAAAAAAGTTGTTACTTAGCCTTGTAAAATTAATGAAAAGTCAACAATGACAGTGTTCACGGCATCATTTTATTCTCATTCAGCCAAGCTTTAGGAAAATAGGCCTATTCCTTTGTTTTGTATACGTTATGCCCACTACGATACAGAGTAAAGCATGATTTGTTAAGACGTTATAACCAATTAACTGGTTTGTAGCAACGTGAAATATTAATGTTACGATACTAGTATATTTTGTATTTTATAACATTCATAAGGAATTGTCTTAATATTGTCACGGTTTGAGGGGCTGCGTGACTTATGAGACTGGTTTTGGATTGGACGATTAATGGATTCATTGCGCCTTACACATTCATATATTTCGGGACTACAGGCAATACAGCGCTTTAGTTGATTTACACACTTTATAATTCGCAGTTCCACACGCACTAGGATCATCAGTCTTCACTAGTCGTCTCCTGTCAAAGGATTTCTAACAGTCTCACTGTAGTTTCACGTCACACATGGAGTCTTCTTTTTACAGCCTAATCACTTTCGGATGCCATCTCCAGAACTCGATCCAGTTCTCCTCGACTACTGTTCTTCTGACTATGCACTCTTATAACTCCTCGGCACAGACTCCACGGAAAACACCTTCTTTTTCAAAGAATGCGTGTTTACAGCTACGTTACCTAGCAATAGATGTCTTTCTATTTTTTTAGCGCGTATGCTTCGCGGGAATGTGTTTACCGACCCGTTGCTTAGCAATGGGTATGCACGTCACAGTATTTTCTTGCGTAAATTATGGTTTAGTCTTTCGTTGCCCCTAAATTAACAATTTTCTTGTGAAATAATTTCGAATATTATACATCTTGGAGAATGAAGCTGAGTGATATCCAAATGCGTGTGTTCATCCAGTTCAAAATTTAACTACAAAACGGTTTCTGATTAAACTTAATATGATCAGCACGCTATTGAAATCTATCCCATTTCAGTTCAAATTGCAATACTAGTATGCCTGTTGAGGCAACTTATGAGTTATACAATGGCGAAATTTATTCATTTCAAGTGTAACATTTATCTAAATAGTATTTAAAAATGTCATGCTTCACAGATAAAAGTCTGTGCATTAATTAGAAGACCAGCTGGTTAATACTGTCAGGA
>NW_019725428.1:120029-126888 GCF_002891405.2 Cryptotermes secundus
GGTACCCTGTGACTACGTATACACATGTGAGTATTATTATTATTATTTTCTTTTCTTGCTTAATGAAATTAAATGGGCGGTGCCCCATGAGAAAGGTACTGGCTTGAATGACCGGAGTGGGTCATGCTAGGGTTCTTGTAATATCGTTTCTTGTATTCATATCATATGTTTTATTTCCTTTATTATTGTTAATGTATATTTATTTCGTTATTATATTATTGTATTGTTAAACTCAGTCAGCATTGCTCTCGAATTGTGCGTGTATTTCCCACAACAACAAGTGAATGAACTCCTCCCCCTTTCCCACTCCTGAAATTTCGGACTGGTTACAGTCCGGGTAAATAAAGGTTCATATGTTCTTGAAGTACTTTCAGAGGTTATGCAACTTTGATTCAAGCCATTTTATTTTAAGGAATTAAAACATCCAAATACCAACTGAGCGCATTCAATATATATAGGCTTCTTATTTTGGATTTCGTAATGATGAATTTCAGCGAATAATGGGAAATTTCTTATGGACATAATCAAATCAGCGTTCTTAAGCAATTTTCGTGGAATGTTTCCTCTGTATTAAAAATTAGAAACATGTTCAAACAATCGGCAAAATTATAACGATAAATTGTGCAACTAGTTACAAAAACAGAGTTTTGGGAATAAAAACGGATAGATTTAAACAAATGTGCACCATAATGAGTATATTGAATCAAAGACAAGAAAAATGCACGGATGAAATTTTGTAAGTCATGGCGGTACCTGATCTTATGTATGAATCTGAATTTTGGGTTATAATAAAACAGGAAGCAAAAATTTAATCTTCAAAAAATGAAATTCTGAAGAATGTATCAGGCTACGGAAGAAAGGACGAACCCTATTAAAAGTAGAGAGGCACTGAACATCCATATTTTAAATAATAAAATTCTAAAATCCGATCCCAGTGGAAGTACCACTTTCCATATTTTCGAAAAAAAAAAAATTGAACGTAAACCCTAAAATTCAGGGAAACATGGGGTGCCTGCAGTTAAGACGCGAAACCAGCACGCTCCTCAAGATGTCGGAACAGACCACGCATGGTCTAATGAATGATGATGATGCTACCGGATGGCTATTTACTTCAAAGGCACGATATAGTAGCGTAACCTATTTTTATTAAATAAATACAATACCCATCTTGTTCTAGTTATTTTTGGCCTTCATTAGAGGCATTCAGACAATTACAAAAGGAAGTTTCCATTGGCATTTCACATCAGAGTGATATAAGGTGTCGAGGAAGTATGAAAGAGTAGTTCATATCTTGTTTATGTAGGAGTATGTGTTGTCTACTTGTATAATTTCGCAGATATCCATTGTTTTGGAATGTTACAGTTAATTATGCAAATACTAATTTATAATTGTTGCTAGCCACTTAGTACAGGTTAAGGAATTTAAAGAAAACTTGGCACGAAATTTATTTCACAAAAACTGTAAATTAGTTCGGGTTCAGCTGGAATATTTGTGAACTACAGTAAACCCTCGTTATAAAGGACTAACACGGAATCTTGTCCGTTATCGCCGATGTCAGATTTTACATAGTGAAGGGGTGTTCACGGAAGTATACCAAAGGATACATACACAATGAAAACAATATGCATGAAAACACAATATGATTACATAAATATTTGAAGTTGGTGAAGATAATGCACTAGTACAAATATTATTGTCACGTGTTGGGTATGTCACGCGACAAATAACTTCGGGTGTCCTTCAGATTTAACGATTATTTATTGAACTCATTCATCCACACTTACTTAGAGTCAATACAGTTACTATCACTTGCACTATCACAACTACTGGCTCTACTTCAGTGCTTATTCTGCCTTCTGCGGCTGCGACATCTCAGCTGTCCCTGGCCAGAGCTGGATCCCAACTACCTTCAACTATGACTATCCAAAGACTGTCTTGGTGAATGCATTATCTTCTTATATATCCGCGGCCGTTGCTGTGCAGTGAACCTTCTGTTGTAACCGTTGAGACTCACTGTTGGAATTACAATACTGCTATTTTTACTTCCAACGTAACGGTCTGTTCTAGCGTTTTCATGGAAGTAACCCTTCTGGATTCCAAACACGTGACACTATGTTTCTGGACATTATCCATGGATAATGTTCAGAAGCGTATTTGTAAAAATTACATGCAGGTTTTTATATTGAGGTTCCTTTTTTATTCCAAATATTTATCTAACTACAAAACCTTCTTAGTGCCTCAATATCTCTTAAAAGTTCACAATAATATACTGCCAGATTTCGTCCGTTATATTTTAATCCGTAATATCCGGGCCCGTTGTAGCGAGAGTTCACTGTATTTACGTAATATAACATAGGGCGCGTATTTTTCACCTGAATTTAGAATTGTTTGAGACTCGCGTTTACTCGTCCCTCCTTTCCATCTGGGAATTCTCAAAATAATTTAGTATATTATTCATAGAATTTTAGTTTTCACAGCTCCATCTGCTCTCTGTAGGTCACTTAGAATTTTTCTCTATAGTATTCACTACTACACACGGATCTGAATATTACTTGAAACGCTATCATGAACTCTGGTTACGTTTTTTTCTATTTAAACTTTTCCTCAAGTAACTTTCCATAGAGTTTCTTTCTCTGTAGGCGAGACGCCGAAAGAAAGGAGATAGAATTTCACATCTGGTAAAAATGTATTTGTATCTGAGTTGCTTTCTCCGAGTCTTTGAACTCAGTAAAACTTTTTTATTTTCGTTCTGTAATGGACTGAAATATGAACCTCATACCTTATGGAACCTCAGCCCGTCAGATTGGTCACAGATATATGTCCATCTGAAGTAAGGCGATATTCCCTTGTTTTTTCTTTTTGCTAGTGGGGTGGAACTAAGTCCCTTATACTGCGGCCACTTCTGGCCTATTGTACCAGCCCCAGATGATAGGTGAGGGTGATTGTGGAGCAACTGGTGGAATGAAGATTGGCAGGGGAAACCGAACAACTCGGAGAAAACCTGCCCCAGCGCCACTTTGTCCACCACAAATCCCACTTGACCAGACCCGGGATCGAACCCTGGCCGCCGCGGTGGGAAGCCAGCGACTAACCGCTTGAGCTATGGCGCGGCCCATATTCCCTTGTTTAGAAAGTTACTAGCGCTCAGAAGTTTATATCGAAAGGACTGGATAATATTTATACGCTTCGCGACAATATATAATCCGTTACAATCCCCTCAAAAAGAAAATTAATGAGTTCTAGTAACTTAATCCTATCACGTGAGTGAAGATGAAGATGACAGTTTTTGCAGAGAAATGGTTTTCTGAACAATAGAGATATGGAGACGATATAAACACAACATATTATTGTCTCTTTGTCACCGTATTCTCCTCGGCTTTTCTTTTCCACCGTCTTTTGTCTGTCTTACTTCCCACCGTCTTAATTTGTCGCTTATATTTTTATTCTACACCACTCCTTCCCCTTTCTTGTTCTTTGCCTTGTCATATTTCGTTACTTCCTTTTGCTTCTCTTTCCCACTCTTCACCATAGTATTCTTCTGCTTCTTCCTTTGTTCTGCCTAGTCATCTTTCACCTTTCTGATTCGCTTAATGCTCTACTTCCAGATTCTTCTCCCTTTGTTACTCTTCGTTCTCCTTTCGCTTCTTATTTTTCTTCTACCCCGTCTCCTGTTCATTTCCCTCTTCCATTATCTCCTGTGTGTTAAGCACAGTAGACCATTGAAGGTCGCAGTGCGAGGGTCAGTTTTATGGCTCACCCCTCTTACTCATACTCATCTGCTATGTGTTCCCACCAAATTCTGAGTTCAGTGTTTGGAATATAAAAATAATAATTTTATCACTATATCACACTCCACAATTCCTTCGCCTTTATCTTTGTGTCTCATTTATCTAGCTTTCTAACAGAAGTGCAGGTTTGAAACAGCGCTGCAGTCCACCTGGATCGAACTTGAATTTTCCCTTGTTTATTAAGTACCAAATCATGAAGGAGTAAAAGAGGTATGGAATTAGAATTTCATGCGTTATACAACTTGATACCAGATATGAATTAATATTTCAAGCTTCGGCCGATATATCCAGAGGAAAGGACTACTGACACGGCTCTGATAGGCCTCTGGGTGGCTCCAGAGTCGACTTTGATATTGTCATGTTTGGGGGTGACTGTAGATGGGTTGCTGGATTAGATAACTGGATTTATTGACACTTTATACACAGTACTCGGAACTACAGGCAACAGCACTATCGCTCTTTTATACACTTTACAGTTCACCGTTACACTCGCACTAGGATTCTCAGTCTTCACTAGTCGTATCCTGGCAACGGATTTATGAGTCTCGCTGTAGCTTCAAATCACACATGACGTCTTCTTGTCATAGTCTACTTTCTTTCTTGCTATTTCTTCTCAGTCAATTCAAACGGTCATCTCCAGAACTCGACCCATTTCTTGACAACTAATGGCTCCCTTGGAACTTCTCGTCATATAGTCTCGGGGCAGACTTCACAGAAAACACCGTCTTCTATCGTCTCGTATTGTTTTAGTCGTGTTTACTGATCCGTTGCCTAGCAATAGACGTTCTATTGTTGCATGCGCTGGCTCCCGCGGGGATGTGTTTACCGAGTCGTTGCCTAAAAATTGGCCTGTACGTCGCAATATAGTCACGAGATTGACAATAGACGGGGTTTGAATCGGTAATTCGATTTATTGACCTCTTGCAGAATGTAACTACAAGTAACTACAGCGCTAACGCTATTTCACAAACTCTACAGTTCACTACAGCACGCACTAACTCTTCTCAGTCTGCTGTGTCTTGACCAGTTGTATGGCAACGGCTTCTAAAGCCATAGGTTTCTCAGCTTCCTTGTTCACGTCCTTACAGGCCGGCGACTGTCTCACAACTCACTCATTGCTCCCAGGCTGGCCGCCATCCGACACCAATCTCCTACTCTTTTCACTGCCGTCTCAAGACTATCTCGTAATCGCAGCTGCTCATTATATAACCGCAGCACGGATCACATAGAAAACAGTTTTCTTACTGTATCATGTAGCTGTCTCTCGGATCGCGTAGAGAACACCATTCTTTTATAATTGTTTACGGCCATTGCCTAGCAACGGCTATCGTTTACAGAGTTGTTACTTAACAATGAGTCTGTATGCTACAGTCTGTTAGGGGCAGTAAGGTCTGGTGCAACACGCTGTGATTTATAGGTGGAAATTATGGTTCTACAAAGTGTTAGTTGATTGTTTAGCGAGACAGTTAGTTTGACGCGTCAGAAAATGAATAAACTAGTTATTAGTTTGCTTAAAACAAGAATCGTTTACAACATGACATGTTTAAAAAATGTAGCATAGAACTTATAATGAAATTATGTCTGTGTTTAAAGTTTGGCTTATTACGTTGTTTCCAGTCAATGTTCAGATTCTGCATAATGAAAATACCTCACGTCCAATTAGCCTTTCGATGGTGTGACAGACTTTTAATTGCACACAATCGATTTCTCTTCTACTAACAAGCAATTGTCACTTTGTGGCTACGGTGTTATGAAGGCGAAATGAACGCCACCAAGCGAGAAATTATATGGAGGTTTCGAACTATGACGCCGCTACATTTTATAATAAGCAAATACTTTTTTTTTTCTTCAGAAAATCTCTGTTGAATTTAACACGATCAGTTCTGCATGTAAAAGACATAGAAGGGAATTTCTAAATTCACTTTTGCTGTAACTTTCTTATACAAAACTGTGGTTGAACATAACCTTAACTTTTTTCGTATGCTGATTTGTAACTCTCTTGCTGCATCTAAAGAAGGCTTCAAGAGAGGGCAAAGAGCATGTGACTTGCAAGTACACTTGAGACGTACTTGTCTTGTTTCTGTTTTACTCCACTTAGATGCAAGTACTTACTAGAACTCGACTTCTCAAGTTAACAAAGTCAAACTCCCCGTCTTTCTTCTGTCTGACATTTTTTCCCCTCCCTCGAAAGAACATGATGAGAAATGACGTGGAAGTCTCTCTGACTTCACACGCAAGAAAATTGAATTGTCGACCAGATAACGCAGGCTTTTGGCAGGCTGTTGAGTCGAGATGGCCAGACAATGCTATAACAGCATTTCTTTCACTGACGCTTGTCTGCTGAGGTATTTTTTTTTTATTATTATTCCATGTGATTGAGCTTGTTTTCCATACAAACGAAACTGAAAAAAAAACAGAAACTCGCACTAGAAAACACATTTTCACGAAGCGTTCTTTATGATTTTCTTACCTAAATAGACTAGATTGCCTTTTATTCCAGGAATCAACATATATCATTATCTAGGTACATGGAGCTGAGCCAATCATGAGAATTCGCCAGTTGTGGAGCTACTTACGAATTTACCAGCATTGTATTGAACCCGAAAATTAATTACTGTGTTCCCAAGGGTCATCCACTGGTCGATCCATTCCATACAATTGAGCCCCAACCCCACCAGCTGGGGAACGGGTGTTCTCTTATCTATTACTAAAAAAAACAAGAAGTAAACGAGAAAATCAAATAACATTTAATATATGACCAGTAATTTGTGCCAAAAGAAAACACGACAATTAATCGGCATAACCAGCCACAAGATATCCTATCACAACTCGCACAGGGTCTCTCCTCCACAACACCACATATAAGGCATACTTTATAATAAACTTCACGCTAGCGTAATACCATCTCTGTAATCCCCTGCACACACAACACAGACAAAACCTATATATATATACATTCTCAGCTTACACAATTCCTCCAAGAACAACAATCAGTATGCTAGTATTATGTGCGTTACCTCGAGATGGGCCCTCCTGCCTGGAGTTTAACTACCAAACCGAATCTTTCATGG